>NC_056726.1:1822984801-1823284801 GCF_019279795.1 Protopterus annectens | reverse complement strand
TGATTCAGTACTTACAGTTTCAATGGTCACAGGGAATTATGCACTTATGGTTCTGTATGACAAAAGCAGGCTAAACAAAATGTAATGATGGTTGGTCAACAGGAAAAATTACCATGTTGGAGCTGCAGAGGGTTTTGAAGAAACTGTAAGCAAGGATGTTGGATGGGCTATTCATTGTGCAATTGAAATCAATAACCAAAAAAATCATTGACCAAGAGTCTTTACCGCAGATGACTTCAAAAAGGAACATTGTATGGATAAGGCAATGTCTAAGTCAGGGTCCAAACAACAGGATGAATCAATAATGTTGGAATTTGAAGCAAGAAAAAATGTTGTCGAGGTTGAAAAAAAAATCACTAGAAGTTGAATGAGACCACGATTAGGAAGCAGAGTCACAGGATTTAACTTTCTGGTCAGTTAGCAAGGGTAACAACTGCATTTAGTTCCAAATGCAAGCTGGATGGTGGATGTGGAATCAGACTGGATAGCAAACAGTTCACAGATGGTTCTGAATTTGGTTTGGATGACAAAATGTGAGAGGCTGTTGCTTACGATGTATCTGGTTTGTTGTCTGATTTGGCTGGCAATAGATTCTGCTGGTTCACATGGGCAGATGTCAATGGTGTATCGGTTGTATTCATCACAATGTTGTTTTTTCTTGACATGCAACACATGGATCCAGATGGGGAGGCCCTCACAATGGATGTCAGTAGCGGCTGTGAGCAAAACCAAGTATGGTCCTTTCCATCAGGGGCTAAGAAAGCTTATTCTGGAATGCACGTTGATGTAAACAAAGTCTCCAGGGTTCGGTTCATAGTGATCCTGCTCTGTTGGTCATTGAGTTGCATGCAGAAAGACACTATAGCATTTCTGCAAAAGAGAACACTGGGATCTGCAATACAAAAGCATGGTCGCATCAGTATTTTGCAATTCTAAATTCTTAGGGAGGTAGCAGGTATTATCATGGGTCTGCCCATAAGGATTTCATGAGGGGATAATTTTCTGGGGGCATTAACTGCACTTCTAATACTAAATAAAACTAAAGGCAATACTTCTGGCTATTCAAAACCAGTTTCTTTACAAACTTCAGCTAGTCTAAGCTTAATTGATTAGCTCTCTCCACTACCCCAGAAGCCTGCAGTCTATAGGGACAACGGAACTGTAATTTAAATTTAATATTCTGCAAAGTTGCTGTATTACTTGAATAGTAAAATGAGAGCCCTGGTCAAACTGGATGCTACAGTGAGCACCAAGTCAACAAATAAGTTTGGTTATTAATTTCTTTGCTGCTGCATGTGCGTCATTCTTAACATATGTATATGATTCTATCCAACCAGACAAAATGGCAACAATGAAATGTTTGCACTCGAGGACGTTCAATAATGTCCCACTGAAGGGAGCAAGAGTCTCAAGGCTTTTTCAATGATCGAGCAAGTAAAAGTTCTGATTGAGACAGATTATGTTCTAAATAAATTACAAAAGTATTTCCAAAATATTGAGTAACTTCTGAGAGATGAGGGACATGCCAATCAGTGGCAATTTGTTTTATTAATTCATTTTTGCCTTCATAAAAAGCAGGTGGCAGATAATTACCAATTGATTTAGGAAATTTAGTGAGGCTACTAGTTGGCCATCCAGATGTCATCACAAAAGGTCTGGAGAGTGATTGCAGTCATTGCTTATTCCCCTTCCTTCTCACAGAGTCCTCTGGTTTTAAAAAGACAATAATTCTTGTAAACAAAAAGTTGTTTTTCACTCAATTGCGGAAAAATTTTAACCTGAACAGAATAAGACAGTGCAGCCTGTCTTGCTGTCATATTTGCAAAAGTATTACCTTTTCTAACAAAATAATCATCTTTTAGTGCAGCTCGTTTCACTAAAAGATCTCTCTTGGTAATAATAAAGCATCTAACATTTCATTAACAAAAACAGAATTTTTAATAACTGTTCCTGCTGATGTTAAATAATCCCTTTCTTTTCAACATGTACCAAAATCATGAACTACACCATAGGCATAGTGAATGTCTGTAAAAACAATTACTGACTGATCTTTGCCAGTTTTTCAGGCTTCAGTTCCAGCTACAAGCTCAGCTAGTTGAGCAGACACATTTCCATTTAATTGTCTGGTTAAAAAAATTTTGTCTTGTATGCAAATGGAAAATGCTGCTACAAGTCCACCATCATCTCTTTGAACACAGGAGCCATCTACAAAAAGGATGTGATGTGGATTCTGCAAAGGGACATCTTTCAAATCTAATTAGAAAGAAGCACAATCTTAGTAACAACTACACAATTGTCAGGTTCTCCTTTATCTGCTGCAGGGATTAAAGAAGCAATGATAAGTGGTGGACATCGAACAATGTTTAAAGAAGGGCTATTAAGTAAAAAATATTTATATTTAGACAGCTGTGCCACAGATAAATATTGTGTTTTATTCCTCAGTAACAAAGCTTCTACAGAATGTGGAACTGCCACATAAGTCACATTGTGCCTGAGAGTGAGTGCAGCCACCATGTCTATTATGCACACCATCGTGGGAGGGCTGCAGCTACAGTATCAAGAGTTTTAGGTCTAAATCCATCATTTCTACACTGTGCTAAAAATCCCAATGTTTCTTTATTTCTTTCACTACCAAACAGAAAAAAATCTTTTATAATAATCTGGCAACGCAAGTACAGGCAGATTTAGACGCAATGTTTTCAATTGTACAAAAGATTGTTTATGATACTCCTGCCAGGGTAAATATTCAAAGGCATATTTCTTCATTAATTCTAATAAAGTTTTACCACTTCTTCATTGTTAGAAATCCATTGTTGACAGTAACCTGTTAATCCAGAAAAGCTGTAGTTGGGCATGGCACAGTTTGGATTGCAGCAATACGTGAAGGCAAAATATATCTACTTCCCTCTGAAATAAGACATCCCAAGTATTGAATATGCAATTTCTGTAACTGCAATTTGTCTTTATTAACCTTAAGTCCTAATTCTGATAACTGAGTCAAAAGAAAAATAGTGTCTTGTTTACAGCTGCATACAGTTCTTAAAGTTAAAAGCAAATCATCTACGTATTGAATCAAAGTAGACTCACAAGGAAACCTAATCTTGTCTAATTGTTTTTTCATTTCTCCAGAAAAATGGTGAGATATTCTATATACCCTTGCAGTAATCTAATCCAAGTATACTGCTGTCCTTTTTAAGTAAATACAAACATGTATTGGCTGGCTGGATGTATAGGGTTAGAAAAGAAGGCAGATGAAATATCTATCACTGAGAAGGTTGTGGCATCTAAAGGAACAGAACTCAGTATTGTTGCAGGGTTAGGAACAACTAGAAATGTTGGTACCACTACAGCATTCACTGCATGTAAATATTGTATAAAGTTATATGTACATTTTCCCACTTTCTTAACTAGTAAAAATAGGAGTATTACAAGGACTGTGAGTCAAGAGAATTATGCCTTGTTGTAACAAGGGAGTAATAACGTTTGATTCCTTTTTCAGCCTCCACCTACAAAGAGTATTGAACTACCAACTACCATAGGCAGACTCTCACAAGGTTTTAATATTATACACATAGGTTCTATGTCTTTTATAAGCTCTATCTCATTGTCATGGGTAGCCCAGAGCTGCAGAGGGATAATGTTTAATTCCTCCATACCACCATTTTCTGCACTCTGCTCTGATGCTCTAAAAGCAAAAAGGGAATCTTCAGCGGAACAAATAGTATTTGAATATAATCCTAAAGATTCATTAGGAACATCTAAAAATACGCCATCAGGTGTGTAATAAACAGTACATCTAAGTTTACATAGTCAATCACTACCTAACAGATTTAAAGGAGCCAAATGACCTACAATAAAAGCATGCTTATCTTTTAGCAGACCATTTTGAATAGGGGCAGGTTTAGTTTCTGGATAGTCTAAAGGAACTTGGACTCACATACACTTCAAATTGTGTGTTTAGAAAGTAGAAGGTGTTTAGCATTTGCCGAAGTAATCATAGATCTAGTACCTCCTGTATCTACAAGAAATAGAATAGATATATTTTGCACTGTAACGCTGACAAAAGTACCATCTTGATCGATCACTACCAAGGGAAATAATTGTGGTTCCTCTTCATGGCTGTACTGATGAGTTTGCTGCGAGGCAGTGTTCCATATAGGAGGGTTTCTTTCATGTTGCTGCGGTATTTGAGTATCTGGCAAATTTGCATGCTGTCTAGCTAATGGAAGTTCATTTTCCCAATGCCCAGTTCCACCACAGCTAAAACAAACATTTAAATGTGGTGAACCTTGTGGTGACGGTGGTGAATCAGGGGTATAATAATTTTGCTGATACTGTCCTGGGGATTGCTGAAAGAATCGCAATCTACCTCTTCCCCATGATTCCTTCTTCCCCTTCTCCACCCTCAGGAGTTGGTTGTAAACTGCTGGAGCTGGATATCTATTAACTTTTTATTTTCTCCCTTTAATTTCATAAGTATATTATCTGCTACCTATTATGCCTGACTTACAATTAAATGGATGCTTAAGTTTGACCATTTCAAAAAAACCTTTTTAATCTGTTATTGTATTGGTGGTAACAAACCCTTTACAAAAGCTGCTGACAACCAACTGTCTGCCCTGCCTTCCTTAGGCTTTAGATGTCCAGAGAAGGCTTCAAATGCATCTATCATGCTCTGCAAATATGCATCAGCCAATTCCTTCTCTTTCTGCAAAATATCTTTTATTCTTGCCTAATTAGTCTAGGAATGCATGTTGCGGTAATGGCTTTTAAGTGGTTATTTCTATCAGCTAGAAATCCATCACCTGTATGTTTTGTAATGTTGCACTATGTTAGATTTATCCCAATTTTCCTAAAATATCAGGAGATGTGAAGGCTATTAACACTGCTCTCAGGTCTTTGATGGTAGGTTTTGCAATTGTATATGTCCATCTAATTATTTTGCATATTTTGCTGAATGTGTTCGAATAGGAAGGAGAAAGTCTACAATGGTTTAAAAATCCACTGCAGTCCATGGTCATATTACTGTTATAGTAGGTTCAGCCTCACTATCTCTAGCTGCTGCAGAGTTTGGCACCTCCCACAAGGGGTACATTTGTGTAGAAGGTATATCAGAATCAGAAGAAGAGTCAGAGTCTGCTTCTTCTCCTTTACTTTGTTTTGCAAGGGATGTCCACTGATATTCCTTCCTGTCTATAACAATTAGAAATTGGTTAGTAATGTGTTTAATTTTACCCAAAATGATAGTTTTGGCTGGCAAACTGTTATTAGAAAATCGTTTTAATTTTCTCATATAGTTAGCATTTGTTACATATTTATGTCTGTGATACAGCTGTGTCCCTTTATTAGCTATACATATTAGCATTTGGTCTTAAGGCATTAATGTGGAGACTGACTGCCATTGCTGATGGAATCTGGTATTATAACTCAACCCAGAGTGGTGACTGGAAGTTATGGAAGAAACATCAGCTGTATCTGGAGAAGTGGTATTTTTTTTTTTTTTTTTTTGCAAAACTCACCTCCACCTGCCCTCTCAGAAAGGGAGAACTATCAGTTTCTTGAGGCACGAGTGGGTCATAAGATGGAAGAGGTGCAGTATGTAATGGAAGCCAGTCATGATCAGATGATTCTGACTGAGTGACTGATAATTTCGCTAACTGTCTTAACTGATACATACCGCAGGAATGGGATTTTTCGTCTGAACATTTTTGTAACGTATTAACTTTTCTATTACACACCTGCAGATGTAATTTTAACCTGGCTGGGTTATATTTTAAATTTCTAAGTACAGATTCCTTTTCCTTATTTTTAGATTCTTCTTGCCAGCCATTAAAAGTTGACCAACAAGAGGCCAGTACCTTATTACCCTTTTGTTTAAGTTTATTTTTTAGATTTTCTAAATTTTTCTTACCAAAAGTACCCTTTTTCCAGTAACAGTAAAGAGCTAAAATCTGTCATGAGCTTGGACCATTTTACCAAATAAACACAGCTGTCTCTCCCCTACATATTAAACATATGTCTGCCTAAAGTCCTATACTCTGGCTCTTTTAAACCACTTGTACTAGCGCCCGATACAAAAATCCACTGTCATACAGAAGGGATAGATCTGTGACTATAGTTAGGGTCACTCACATTCCCAGTGAAGTAATCCTCTCTGTTCCATTTTTATATTTGATTAGAACCTGCTGTTACTCCTGGGAAGGATACTCTGTCCTTCTAACAAGTAAGTGCAGTCCTTGTGACGAGGATACTCTGTCCTCATATGTATTGATTAGATGCAATTAACACACATTTATATGTAAAGCTATTAATATGAGTGATTACAGAGACATCTAACTTCCTTGCTTCATACAATTTACCTGCTCACATTCAAATTGATTAGATGCCATTAGCACACATTTATATGTAAAGCTATTAATATGAGTGATTAGAGAGACATGTAACTTCCTTGCTTCATACAATTTACCTGCTCATATTCAATCAAAACTAGAGAAGAAAGTTTTAGTAAAGCTTACCTGTAGGGACTTTAGACTCTGCTGAGATTTTTAAATTGTGTATTGGTACCCCTAGAAACTTGCCTGACAAAAAAACTGTCAATCTTTGGGGCCCACTGGCAATTTCTAATGTGACAGGACACAAACGACTTGGAACTCCAAGTAAGCATGGCACCAAACTGTTAAGGTACCAAATAACTTTCACATGAGGCAGTTCAGCAGAGAATAAAAATGTCCATTATTACACAGAGAAACACATATTTGGGAGACTAGGAAATAAAGGTCCTGTCTCTTCGAACTACAGAATTCATGATTTTTTTATACCTATTTCATTAAAAGCAACATTATTGTAACAATCATAGAACAACCACTGACTAATTAAAATGAACACTACAACATTAATTTTGCAAGCTATCCTGACTACTCCATATTAGACACAAGTTTCAAATGCCATTGTACAGTAAAACTTTCTACTCAGAACAAATCTTTTTTTTTTTTTAAAACAAGAAACATCTTTATTAAATTATCAGTTATGACATATGCAATCATGCATTTATATAAATGAAAATAAGCCATATTGATATAATTTCAGTTGCAAACATTATACATCATGTATAACCTTGTATAAAGTTGTCATTCGAATATTACATAGCTCATTGAATTCCCGCTTTCCCCTAAACCTCATTCTTCCTCCAAAACATTATTTTACTTATATTGTTCCCACAATTTTTTTTCTAAAGACCCCACTTCCAGTTCTTTTATCTCTGTTACTATAGTCACTACTTCTAGTCTGGTTTAGACTTGATTTCCATTTTCTAGTAATTGCATTTTTGGCAGCCACAAGAATTAAACTCATCAAGGCCTTACTATGCCTAGACAATTCTGATTCTGTATCTCAGTTCAAAAAAATAATTTGATTGGTGGCCTATTTGCTCACCCAGTATTTCTGACAGAGTAGTCTGTTAGGAATTTTTATAGTCTGCCAACTCATTACACTTCCAAAAATATGTCTCCAATTACTTCTTTCTTCTCCGTCACACCTCCAACATTTGCAATCTACCTGAGTAAAAATACTTTGAAGTCTGCTTGGGGTATCAAAGTACATATGCAAATACTTCCAAGCAAAAATCCTAAATCCACTCAGAACAAATATTATACTTTTCTAACCCTGTCGGCACTTTATAATACTGGACAGGAAGCCAGTCAACAGATACATACTGAAGAACATTCAAGATTTTCACTCTGCTTATAAAAGCATATTTGAAATGAAATCTACACACTAACATTTTCCCTTCCTGGTACATCTCACCTTTCACATTTCCCACTGGATGTGGGACGAGTTATGTGCTGTTTAACCAAATTTTATGTTAATTAGATGTACAGATTTGTTTTATTGGATTTAACTACTTTTCAAGGGCCTTTGCACATATTTTCACTGTCTGCAGGTTGAGGGTAGGCTATCTGGCATTTCACACCTATAAATGGCTTTAGCTATCTAATCTAGTAACCTTTTTTCATATTAAGACTGACCACAACATCCTGTATACCCCAGACAGATGCCCTGCCACCAGCCAGTTATTAAACTGGTACATACCACTTTTAAGCATCAAGCAATTGTCTCACATATAAGCATACCAAATGGCATTCCAACAGTAATATTGGACTCTGGCAAGCACTTTTAAAGAATTAGAGATGCTGTTGATTAAAATGAAGGGAATGCAATGGGACTTGTATTTTTTTTTTCATAATAGCTTCAGAGCAAAGTGAGCCATGAAAATACTCACTGTTACCAATAGTACCTCTGGTAACAGATATATATCCCAATACTTGTGTCAGCAGGGAACCATCTTAATGGGAATATTGGCTTTATTAACTGGAACTAAATTTTAACTAATAAGGGTGGGAGGTTGGCATAGTGGTTAAGGTGTCCACCTTATAGGCACAAGGTGCAGGGTTTGATTCTCATGTGGGCTAATTGTCCAGGCTTGGAATGGCCCACAAGGGCAGTTAGCCCAGTACTAATTTATGAACTTAATTTATGAACCTATTTTACTATAAATTGTATCTTATAATATAACGGTACCCAATCATACAGTCTTGTATTTCCTCTGCAAAAAATTTCTGGCACTGCATTGTTTTGTTTTGGAACTTAAGAAGCACAGATGATAAAAGGTCAAACATAATGTGATTAGTAAAATCAGTATGAGAAATAAATCAGTAAGTAAAATGAGTGTCCTCTGATTCAAGACCAGAAAAGCTAAAGTATGGTAATGCTAGACAATAGTGGGCAAGGAAGTAGATGGACCATAAAATCGAATCCACAACCAGTTTAGAGGACTTCACTTCCATTAAGAAGACCAGGTCTGGTGAATACCTAAATTTATATTTTACAGTGGCAGCAACCTAAATAAATCCAAAACTTTCATTATACAACTAAATTCTCTAGTTAGTGCCACCAGGTTATCATTAACCCAAACACTAAAGTTATCAAAGACAATGTGGTTGTATTAATATAATACTGAGTCAGAGTGGGAGTTGTTGAATGCTTGTAGGAATGTTCTTACAAAGCCAAGTAAATGGTAGATGGTTAGAAAATCATGGTCTATGCCTATAGCAAGGATATGTTCAAAGGAGTTGGTATTGTAGTGACAAACTCTGCCAGTTGTCAGCTGGAGCCATAAAAGATAGCAAACACTTCCCTAGTCTTTCCTTGTCTAATGCACTGAATAGCAGAGATTCCAAGTAGAATAGCATCTGCCAAATAAGAGTCAAATGCGTCATCAAGCCAGGTATTCATTTTATAGGCAAGATTAGCATTATGCACCAAGTCTGAGAAAGCAATAGACTTCTTACTGACAATATATTGGAATATAGTGTCCTAAAAGGGTCCACAGGAGAATGATTCTCAATCAACTGTCACCAATGGTTCTTTAAAACCTTCACTCTCACCTAAATGAAAGAGGGATGAAGATTGCTGTAGTATTTCACCCCATGGAAATGGCTGTAGGGCTGAAAGCCCTCAGGGGAGGTACCAGGAGTGTTCACACTGACTTGCCTCTGCTGAACACCTCTATATTTGCACAAGATGTGCCGACATCCACAAACACAGAAACAAGGAAATAGAAAATGGTAGGGGATAAAGGGATGAAGTGTCACACGAGTAGTTCTATCACAGGCAATATAGGGAGAGTTTGCTAAAACAAATGTAAATAAAAAATGCCTTGAGAAAATCTGTAAGATTAATAAAAGTGGGATAAGAAAAGAGCCAAGTCAATGAAAGAGGAAAAAGTACAGTAAATATAAATGAAAGAACAAATAATCGGAGAAGAAAATAAAGGATACAAGGATACAATGTACTTTAAAAAGAAGGATAACACTAAGAGAAAGAGAACTACAGATAAGATGAGATGGGTCAAAGAAACTTGAAGCAGAAGGGATAATAAATAAAAGATATTAACACCCACATTCATTAACATCACAGACATATGATTTATTGGTTCATCCTACTTCCTTTTCCTTCATTACTGCCAGCATTGTCAGTGCTTTCCCTTTGTATTTTAAAACTCCATTCAAAAAACATTCCCTTCCTTGGTCCCTCAAAGTCTTCCCAGCATTTCTCTCTCTCTCTCTCTCTCTCTGTCTCTCTCCAGTACCTCCCTCACTTCCACATTCATATTCCCTCATAACCCTGCTCTCCCCAAAATGCAAAACTTCCATTATTCCCCTCCACCCTAGGAACATGAAATATCTCATCAAATTGTTGAACATTTTGACTATCTCCTCTTTCATCACCACTGTTACCAACTTTTTCCTCCTTACCACCATCATCTTCAGTTTCTTAACCTGCTTTGTCAGTTTCCATGCCAGCAGTTTTCCCACCTTCTTCTCTTCTACTTCTCACAAGTTCTCTTCCTAGCTCCACTTTCACATGAGCCATTGTATCTTCCTTAATGATACATTGAATGCTAGTAATCCTTAACCGCTCTTACTGTCTCCCACCTTTTTGCAAATTTTGCTACCTCCACACCTTCCTTAATTCTCTGCAATCCATTAAAATTCTCCCTTTCCCCATTCTCCTTCCTTTACATACCCCCTTTAACTCATCCCACCTCACTGCGTCCTCTCCTTTGAATAACATTAAAATTTACACTAGGAGCTAAAATCCATAATTTCATCCAAACCTTCCTCGTTTACCAAATCTTAGAAGTGGGTTTGTAGGAGTCTTGACAAGCTGAGAAACGTTTGTGGGTTTCACAGCTTGAATACTGAGATCATTTATAATAAATAGAAGGTACTGAATCTACTATTGCAGTCATACTAGAGTCAGTGGAACTCATCACTATTTGCAATAATGCAAAGAACAAATCCAGCTCAATACCTTTAACTAACTATGCCATAAAATAATATTTAAAACTACAATAGCAAGTAGTTAAAAACCCAAATATTCTTGCACTTCATAAAATGCAAGCTTTCATGCCTATGCTGTGCATTTCATCAGACAAATTAAACAAGAGTCTTACAAACCATAGCCTATACACCTTCTTTCTAATGCATTAACAATGAAACATTTAATTCAGTTTGCTCCCAGTTGCACTGGCAGACTTAACTGTCTTTTTTAATGTATATGCTAACTATCAACCTCAATAGATATAAACCTGTTTTCAGAAGTGAGGTATTAGGTCTGATCAATGCAGAATATTGAGGACTAAGAATTTTCTTTGATCTAGATGAAATACTTTTCGCAATCAGCTGCACCAAGTAAACTACTTCCTAATCACTGCTGTAACATGATGGTCAAATGCAAGTGAATTACTTACCCATGCTTCAAGGTCTCTTTCCATACTTTCATTTTGAAGCAAGGTGTTATTCAATACAATAAGATCTATAAAGGGACTGATGATCAAATTTGACAATACTGAATGTCTTAACATTTAGCTTTAACTCATTTTTTGGGCATCAAATGTTTACATGTGTGAGTTCCAGTTGGACCTTCTGCGTATCAGAATGGGATTTGAGGATGATACCAAGTTTGTAATTGTCTGCAAACTTGGTTAGCCAGAGATCCTCATTTGTAATTTGGGGCTCTGGGAAGTAGATGCTGAATAACAGAGGTTTCAGCATGGAGCCCTGAGGAACAACACAGGTCGCTTTCATGTTTACTGAGGACACACCTGCCACCCTCACTACATGAGTTTTAGCCCTCAGTTAAGTTGCTATCCAGCTTACTATGTAAGGAGTCAGTTTGTTGTTTATTCAGCTTCTTATTTATTATGTTAGCATGTGTTATGATGTCAAAAGCTTTAAATAAGATGAAGTATGATTATGCACAGCGTATCCATTGTCCACAGTTTGTATTACTCTCTCAAAGACGTTGAGCAGATTCATTAGACAAAAATCTATCCTTAACAATGCCAAATCACTGAGGATCAAGCCTTTTGTGATTTTTTGATATCATTTTAAATAGGTGTGTTATAATATATAACATACCTTTGCAGATGATACTAGTCAGGCTAATGGGCCCATAGTTTCCAGGGTCCTGAGAGGTCATTATGCCACTGTATTTGGCCCTCATCTGACATATCATAGAGTATAATGCCCTTTCAGTATGTACCTGACCACATATATGCAGCAACTGGAACATCCACACAGGTTCCTTACAAAAAGAGTGCAGGGAGTAAACACAATGTTCTGCACTGATCACAAAGCCCAGTCCCTTTACTTGGTATCATACAGACTTCTAAGAGGTGATCTTTGCCTGGCATACACAGCATCCCTAAATCGCATTTTGATGAAACTTTTGCACATCCACAAAACAAAATGTATTAGAACTACTAGATTAAAATACCTAAATTTTGACTACAATATAAATAGAACACGTTGGAGAGACAGATATGTTTCACAGATAATTCCCATTCTCTGGAATAGGTTCCCCATCCATTTGAAAGAGAGTTCCTCCCAATTCTTTTTAAGCACAACTTTGACCAATGGATGGATAATCAGGAATTCACCACTCGTCTGCTGCCTTTGTCTTTGATGGACAGAGGCAGGCAGTAAATCACCCCCTATATAAATCAGATTTGTAAGTCACACTTGTATTGAGTCACTAGGCTTATAAGAGGCACAGTATACACCTATGAACCTATGGTGGGCCCACCTTTATGAAGTGGCATCACAGCAGCTGTGCACTAGACTTCTGGGATACTCCCGGTTGCTGAGCTCAGGTAAAATAGCTATAGGATTGGGTTCAATAGGGCATGTTTTTTACTATTTATCAGGCAAGCAGGTATATGATCAAGCCCCATGGATGATGTACTCTTCATTTTGGAGAGTACGTTTAGCAAATGCTCTTTGGTTATGATGAAGGGGTTGGGATTCTGCCAGATATATGGGCTTTTTATAGTTGTTTTGGGGGTGAAATTTGCACTGAATGGGTTTTCTAGCATGTTGGCTATTTCTACTGGATCAGAATTGGTATTGCCATTTTAGATAAGTTTTGAGCAATGTTGGGTGTTATTCTTTACTTTCCTAACATAACTAAAGAAAGATTTGTAATTATCTTTAGCTTCTGATGCTAGTCTACTTTTGTGGGATACTATCATAGTCCTGATAGTATTTAATGAGCAGCACTTTGTCTTTGCATTATTCATAGGTTCATAGGTGTGTACTAGGCTAATGGCCCTGGAGCCTTTAAAAGCCTAGCCCATTAGAAGTGTATCTGAGTTTGAGTGACTTTATTACTTAAAGCTGGTATCAGATCCTTCTGTTCTTATTACATATGCTAACATAATTTTTCATGAATACTATAATCCCCTTTCATCTGGTTCAATGAATGAAAAAAGTTTAATTAAAATACGTCTTCATAAATAAGCTGGGGTCATATAGATGCTTACTGTGGTAGATAACTGGCTTTTGATTATTATTTAAAAGTAGGTCACATTCCAAGAAACTTATGTATTCTACAGATATCAGAAAGTGGTAATATTGAACCAAACTTGTTAAAAAGACTGACAGACATTAACAAAAATATTGAATACAGAATATATAAAGTTCACTCTGAAGTATATGGAGCAGGAGGAAAAAATTATAAGGCAATAGATTACAAGTATAGACAGGACACAAAATTCTTACAGTTTTATTTACAGACAATATTATGAAAATTTACATTTAATTTATTCAGGAAGTGATGATAGAAATTACATTGTTTCATTCTAATGTGAACCTATGTCCATTGTATTGCATTCGGCTGTACTGTTATGACATCTGAAAAGTTAGTGGAGTAAGTATTAAGGTAGCTGTACTTTACGTCATGCCAATATTCATATTCTTAGATGACTGCAGATCTGAGAATAGCTCTAAAAGATTTGCTTACATATATAATTTTATTATTTTTTTTATTTTACATTTGTTTACCGGGAGAGTCCGACTGGGCATAAAACCCTTTTTCAGCGGAGGCCTGTGGAGAAAAGCTCCATTGTTAGTAAATTATTTTGTTAGTAGAAAGAAAATTGTATAATACAATAAAGAAATAAATAAGAACAGACATTCATAATTGTAATATATAAAGGGAAATATAGGAAATAAAGCAAAGAAGTGGGGCTATGTCCCACCAGCCTTGGAATATAGATATAATAATTTCATGGTTGCCATAATGCCTAATAATAGTTAATACTATTTGAAATATAATAGCAACCCTGGAGTTATATCTAGTGCTGGGGATACGTGGACAAAGTACTTACATTTAAGCTGCATTTTGATCATTTAATTTATTCATTTGTTTTCATGTTTCTTACAGTTTTATACATTTGTTTTTATGATATTGTCTGTATTTTATCCCATTTCTCAATTATTGCTGAAGTTATGTGAAGTTTCTCTAAGTAAATTAAAAACATAAGTTCTTGAAAGAAAATACGTAACTTAAAGCTTTTAAGAGAAATAGTTTTTAGTGAACAGTTCAGCAACTGTAGATTCTCTACCTTCTTACAATATGATCCGCTATAGTCTGTATTTCCTACCCGCGGTGGTGGTGCTGCGGTAGCGTTGTCGCCTCACAGTAAGACGCTGTCCGGTTTGATTCTCAGCTAGAGCGTCTTCTGCGTGAAGACATGCGCAAATGGGCATACCTTCGTTGAAGGTTGTGCGTCAGGGCTGGTAACTCGGCACGTAAATATCAACTACCAATCATTAGCGGACTGGAGTTCCGCTGTGGCGACCCCTAACCGGGAAAAGCCAAAAGACACAACAACATAGTCTGTATTTCAACAAAATGAAATTTTAACATTTGTAGCACTGCGCCATTTACAGTTATAAGTGCTGCAGTAGCTCAGAATCTGTATCTGGAGTAATGTCCCTTATCTTGTGTTATAGTTTATCAGATATTATAACAAAATTTGTTTATACTTCATTTTGGCCATACATGCTCTAATTTAATTACATAGAAGTCAATACCAACAATAGTATTTAGTTCTTTCCTCTGTTTTCAAGAGTATTATACAAAAAATATAAATCTCTTTACAGAGACAGGGTGTAAAATACAGCTTAGATATTTGTCATCATTTTCTTTTTCAATTAGTTAAGATGTTTATTTACAATATTTAGTACTCGTAGTTTGGAATTCATCAACTGGAACTTGCTATTCTAATAGTTATAGTCACACTTATATAGCCAAACTGGAAGCAAAGCTCTCTTCACCCAAGACTGGACTAGACAGTCAAGAGGAGAGGGTAAACACTTGCACCACACCACACTCATCACATAGTCCCTCAAAACCCACACCACCAAAACACACACATAGAAACACAAAACACACACCTACATTCGCGGAGGCTCTCAATAAAAATTTGCCCAAGCATCAGGGACATCCAAAGCATAAACGCAAGCAAACTCCACCCCCCAACACAACCCAAATAACACATAGCCCACAAACTCAGTGTGCCACTCAACCACAGCCCATAAGGCATAACAACGTACCCAACACTCTAGTCATAGGTGACTCTATAGTCAGGCACACAGATTTTCCACTCACTAGACTAAACAAGGAGAAAGTTACTGTCAGCTGCCTGTCAGGCGCCAGGATCCGCCACATAACGCATGCACTCATGTCACTCCACAATAAGTACAAATATGACACTGTCATTGTCCATGTTGGTGTGAATGACCTGAGATGTACCTCCCTGGACTACATGAAAAGAGACATGGAGGAGCTCTCCGATCTTGTGTCCCAGGCAGGTATGACCCTAACCCTGAGTGGCATCCTGCCATCACCCAGAATGATACCACAGTACAAGGACAAAATGATTGACTTCAACAATTGGCTAAGCTTCTGGTGTCATTCTAAGGGGATCCAGTATTTGTCTGCCTGGGACGACATGATCGACAGTCCATGATGCTTTGCCAGAGATGGCCTGCACCTGTCGCCCTTAGGATTCCGGATACTGGCTAAGACTCTTGCCACCCCTATAGTGCCTTTTTTAGTCAAGGTTCAAATGACAAATTCACCACTGTAACCGGTACAAGCAAGCAAAATCTGAGGGTAATGCTACTCAATGCTAGAAGTCTAAACCTCAAAATGCACTCACTCGAGGCACTCCTTAAAATGGAGAACATTGACATCTGTGCAGTGACAGAGACCTGGTTCAAAGCTCCAGAGGGCACCCCTGCATTACCAGGCTTCAATTCATACCACACCTTTCAGCCACCTAACCCAGAAAGAAGCACTAAAGGCAGAGGTGTGTCCATATTCATTAAGGATATCCATACCTCCAGGCTAGTTGCACAGCATAATGCATCCGAGATTATGCAAGTGCAACTAACTCTGGGCAAGACCGCAATCCAAATTGTAGCTTGCTACAGACCCCCCACCATGCCCCAGGATTCACGCTCCTCATTTCTTGATACACTGCAAAGTATTAGGGTACAACTCAACACCCTAATAATGGGCGATTTCAACTACCCCACCATTAACTGGGAAAACTACTTATGTACCAACTCTTTTGCTTAACGTTTTCTAGAATTCATAAATTCCAACGCCTTGGATCAACTTATTCACACCCCCACCAGGGGCAGCAGTATCCTAGACCTGGTCATCACCAACATGGGAAACCAGTGTTCCACACCAGAGGTCAATTCCTCGTTGGTCAGATCCGACCACAAGCTAATCAGCCTAGACATCCACATCCCACCCCCAGCCCCAATTATGGAAACCATCGTAAAAAAATTCTCAAAAGCCAACTTCACACTTCTTAAGGCAGAAGTGGCAAACTTCATGACACCCATGCAGATGGACAATAGAGGTATGACTGCCAAATCCTACACAAATGCACTTTATAAGCACTTACACGAGTGCATGGATCATGCTATCCCTAATAGAACCAAGATGTTATCCTCCAAAAAAAGGAAGCCAATCTGGTGATCCTCTGCCATAAACAAACTCTACAACAGAAGAATGAAACTGTTGCAAAAAAGAGTAAAATCCCATGACTGGAGGAACTCCCTGGTCAACCTCAGTAAGAAGTTGAGATCCCTCATAAAATCCTCCAAAGCTAGTTATGAAAACAAAATTGCCACTGACTCTAAAGACAACCACAAAGCATTCTATAGATATGTCAAGAATCTAAATGGGAACACTCAGATCTGCTCTGAGTTACAGCATAATGGCACTAAATATACAGAACCAACTGATATTGCCAACATCCTAGCAGATAAGTTCAGTGCTAACTTTACCCCCCCCCTCTCACCCCCTAGAGGGCCCATCTCTATACCGGAAGAATGCAAAGTTCCTATAATCATGGCTGCACAGGTAAAAAACACACTCTCCAAAGCCAAGAACACAGCATCCATGGGACCTGACAATATCCCAGGCTGCGTTCTACATGAACTACAGAATGAATTGGCACCCTACCTAAGTACCATGTTCAATCATAGCCTCACCTCAGGCTATGTACCCACTGAATGGCGCACCATGACAGTTATCCCACTCCACAAAGGGGGAGCCATGACGGACCCTGGGAACTACCACCCCATTAGCCTGACGAGCCTGGTCTGCAAGGCCATGGAACGTATCATCATGGAACTCATAAACAAAGACATTGGTAATCTCCAAACTCTGGACCCTACTCAGTTTGGATTTGTAAAAGGCAGATCATGTCTCCTAAACCTGATTGACTTCTTTGAAGCAGTCACCAAAGCCATAGATGATGGTAAAATGGTTCACACAGCATATCTAGATCTCGCCAGGGCTTTCAACACCATCCCCCACTCTGGAATTATAGATAAGCTCACTAAACTAGGTATCAATCCTTATGTCATAAGATGGGTTGCCAACTGGCTCACGGACAGAACCTACACTGTGAAAGTAGCGGATTCCAAATCCGACATCAGACCAGTGACAAGTGGAGTACCACAGGCTTCAGTCCTGGGTCCTCTCCTGTTTGGTATCTACTTCTCTGAAGTGCAGGCCAACACAGAAGGTCTTTGGCTAACAAAGTTTGCAGATGACTGCAAACTAGGAGCCATAATCGAAACTCCTAACGATGTGGACAAACTACAAAAGGGCCTCACTGAGACAGATTCCTGGTGTCAAAACCATGGCCTGAAGCTCAATGCCAAAAAGTGTATTGTCATCCCCTTTGGTAAAAACTCTGTACCCATGAACTACCACATAGCTGGTAGTCTACTTAATGCCGAAAATGTGATAAGAGATCTTGGGACACAGGTGGACAGTAGTCTCTCCTTTGATAATCACATCGCCACAGTGGTCAGAAAATCCTTCTACGTGGCTCATCTCATCACAAAAGGATTCTCATCCAGAAAAAAAGAGGTCATTGTTCCCCTCTACTCATCACTCATTAGACCCATTATGGAGTACAATGCCCCTTTTGGTATGTACCTCACAAGACATCTACAACAACTGGAAAGACCACAGAAATGCCTCACAAAGAGGATTACTGGCCTCAAACAGATGCCCTATGCAGACCGTCTCAAAAAACTACAGCTTTACTCCATCGCATATCGCCTACTCAGGGGCGATCTCTGCCTAACATACAAAGCTATGTCAAACCCAGAGCTGTTGGACATGCTCCACTTAAAGAAATCCCAATCCCTCCGAGCTACACGCCCTAGGGACCTTAACCTTGTCACCACAATAAACAGAACATGCTGGAGGGATAGATTCCTGTCCCAGAGACTTCCCATACTCTGGAACAGACTACCTATCTATGTCAAACAGAGCTCCTCATTAGCACTCTTCAAGAAAAATCTTGATAATTGCATGGGAAATGGGAAATTCACCCCGGGGATCACTTCTGTGGCTCTGCTCGACAGGGGCATAGGAAAATAATTTTCTTGGGTGGCGAAAGCCAGGGTACATTTTTTGGCTAGGCTTGTATGGGCCCTAGGGCCGATAGCCTAATACCTACCTATGAACCTATGAACCTATGAACTTGCTTTTGATAATGATAGACCTACTTATGAACCAACTGAAAGTATGGATATCATCAAGATACGAAAATACCTTAATTGTGTTGTGATTTATTTTGCTCTGATTATTTGTCAGGTAAGCTCTTTAGATATTTAGTGTTTAAAATGGAATACAATCAGAATCCCAAATTAAAACAGCACCGAAAACTGAAAAATCAACCACAAAAAGTGGAAACAACAGAATGCTGAATGCATTTGCTACTGGCTTTTAAAAGTACTAAAAAAAGACAGTAGCTTGTTGTGCAAGATCACAGCTCAGTGGAGACTGAGTTTTTGTTGTTTCCTCACTATAGTACGATCTCAGTGTTGATATATGTAAGTAGCAGGGGATACTGGGGTGCAGGGGGACTTGCCCCCTGCATAGCACTTGTTTATAGGTTGTTTGGCATTTTGTATTTTGACCTTTTGTGGTCAATCTTTGAGTATTCATTGTTTTTTTCCATTCAAGATTATAACCGTCCTTTAGAACATATATCATAACAGGTCACCCTGAGACTCATAAGGATAAAATATACATAAGGATAAAATATAGGCCACCTAGCTAGGGCTAGAGCTGGTGTACACAACTATTGTCTAAACTGCAGAACATTATCTGAAAATATTTAGTTCAGGCACTTCAATTTTCCTTTCAAAATCATATGGTTTTATTAAAAAGCTAGATAGAGCAATCATTAAGAATGACAAACTGCCTGTTTTGTCAAAGTAGATTTTAAATCATTATATACTGTGATGCCCTAAAATTTAGGTATAAAGGCAATTAAGTGAGTGCTATCAGCAAAAATAGTTAAAAGAAACAGCAGGAGCTGAGCAACTGAGAGGTACATATGCATAATAGCGCTGCTGTGATGTGCATTTTCCGGGAGAATACGTAAGAAAAAGGGGGTAAAATCTTCATCCTGTCTGCACCAAGCACATAGAGACAGCACAAAGACTGAACTTTTATAGCCCACATAGCTCTGTGTCACAGAGGGATAAATCACTGATTTTGCTCCAGATGACCTGGGTTGAATTAGTACACCTAGGGAGTGGAAGAGCTAACAAGGTAAGCATGGCAGTGAGCAGATACTACCAACTCACCCATCATGGGGGGGGGGGGGTGAAGGTTGACAGCTTTTATACACTGTATTTACCACTAGCAAGCCATAGTTCTTGGTGTCAAGAAAGCTGTAAAGACCAGGATAGGGTCTTGGTGCTCTGAAGTCACTCTGTGATAGCCTTCATTGTCATGTAGGTTGAAACACTCACACACAAGAGGGAGATGCTGTAGGCTTTTGCAGTGCTGTGATGTTCAGCTCAACCACCTGGGGGTGAAGCAATACTATAAAAGCATGTTTTGACTGTGCATCATGCATAATGAAGCTTACACTGGGTCAAGACTATTAAGTTTTTCCTCTAACCTGGAGACAATTAAGGTTCATCCTTAAACACGGACAGTCCAAGTCTCATGAGGTGAATAACCACAAACACTTCCATAACTCACATGGACCCAGGTAACTATAAGAGTATATTTATGAAAGAGTATTTGGACAAAAGAGAGTTAGTATGGCAATTACAATGGCAATTACAACAGAATGCCTTGAGTTATCCTGGGCTCAATGATTTGTGCTCCATAACATCTATTTTTAAAAATTAAGCATTACTATGGTTAAGGGGGTCATTGTGCATTAAAATTAAGTTAATAGAACTACTGATTTAATATGTTTTACAACTTAAGTTTTGGTTTTAAGTCATTTTGTGAGTTAATTGGTTGATTGATTAATGATTGTCACGTTATTGGAAAGTGTATTTAAAGGTTTTGAAGTGTTGTTTGAATTGTTCTGAAGAAGTTCCGTTATTTGGTTTGTATAGTTGTCCTTGTTTTTCACTTGGTCTCATGAAGTGAAGCCAGACCGTCAGCTTGCTAAAAGGAGTACATGCCCCACCTCTAAAGGAAGAGGATTGAAGGACACAGAGTGAGGCACAAACCACTTTAATTCCTGCCGGGATGATGGCAACCTCCAATTGGCCCTAACTCCATATAGCAGAGGGTCCCTGTTGTGTGAGGAATGAATGGGCTCAAGGCATATGAGGAGGCTGATGTAAAAAAATCATGATGGCCACTTATTAAAAGGTTGAGCATCTAATACAAGATATTTGAACTTTAATGATATATCAGTAAAGAGCTTTAAATTCTGGGACCTAGAAGTACAAGTCCCAAAAACAGCAAGATTCAATCTGTAAAAATGGGGACTTACATATATTAAATCTGAGACTGATGCTTCTCAGACTATTCCATTTTCTCAAAGGTATGGCAATTAACCCCCAACCTTAATGTTAAATAAGATCACACAATACTAAATTAATGTTTAACTGTTCATTTTAGTAGGTCATGTCCACAAAAGAGTCCTAATAGTCCAATTCATTTACCTGAGAAAAGGTTAACAGAAACTCTGAATTAGATTATTGTGATCAAAATTTGCATATTCTTATTCAGGTATAAGAAATGCATAGGTCAAGGCAGACAAAAATTAAAAAAAAGCTGAAGAAGAAAGAAAAAATATTACTTCAAGCTGAAACAAGCCTTCATTTATAGTGAGCTAAATATTCAACTTAGCATAAGTTAGTGTGACTTAATCCAGAAGTTTAGTATACAAAAATGACTATTACGGTCCTCCTAAGATTGCTTTGTGCCATTTTCCACTCTGGAACTAAAATGGGTCCACTATGAATAGCCCAGTGACCCTCTTAACAAATAAATACTACATCAATAATACACAAACCACTGTTTTCAGAATAGTGCTCCATATTTAACCTTATCGCAAAGAGGAAGTGTAAACAGAAAGAAGACTCATCAAATGTTTGTTATACAGTCAGTCCAGAATACTAATGCCAGAGACACCCTAATCCTCTGACTTCTTGTAGAACAAAAGGTACATCAGCTGGAACTGGCCCATTAAACAATCAGTTTTAACCAGTTAAAAGACTTACCATACCAATGGCAGGTGCAACGCGTCATAGGATTTTGTGTAGAGTTCACTGTGAGAAACAAAACTCAGATGTGGCTGCAAATAACTTCTGGAGTGAAAAAATATGACCTGAAGTACTTTACTTTATTTGCTCTTCAACCTGTGGGTCTTTGGATCCACTTCGGATCTGACACAGCCGCATTTTCCAGCTATGGCTACAAGCACCTCCCCTTACCCATAATGCCTCCCTGTCTCCCTTCTCCCCCCGATCTCATTTGCCACCTTACAGTACACAGTGTAGTCACTGAGCTCCAGCATTTAGTTTTGGTACAGGTTTTTTTTTTGGTCTTTTCTTAGCCTTTCTCTTCCCTTTTTTTTTTCTCTCTTAAACCTGTCTATCATCTCCTTGGGTTTCTTTGTAGTTAGCTAGTAAAAAAAAAAAATTAGAGCAGTAGTAGGCCTAATCTCTCTCTCTTACCTATTTTCCTTTCTGAGTTTGTGTGTGTGTGTGTGTGTGTGTGTGTGTGTGTGTGTGTGTGTGTGTGTGTGTGTGTGTGTGTGTGTGTGTGTAGTGAATTGGTGGACAGGATGGCTGAGACCCCGAAGCCCGGGTTCAGAAAATGCACAGAGTGGGTTATAAGCTTTCACCAGCTGATGGCCACACTCTGTGCCTGGTTTGATTGGGGGCTGCTCACCTCCAGTCCCCCTGTCCTATTTGCACTGGGTTTAACCCCAGAGCACTTAAGGACAGGTGGGACAAATTGATCCTTAAGGGCCTGTTGCCCTCTTGTGAGGGGACCACAGTACCTTCTTCCCCTGCGGGAAAAGCAGTGGCTGCTGCTTCTTCTTCTTCCTCTCTGAACTCTGGGACTCCCACTCCCACCAAGAGGCCTGGGAAGGGGGATAAATCTAAAAGGGACCAGCCTCACAAGTGATCCCCGACCGCTTGTCGCAGGCCGGTCCACTGCCAAAAACAAAGCCTGCCTCTAGGCCTGCTTTCCCTTGGCTCAAGTCCCCGAGGTTTTCACCTGAACTTGAGCTTCCAGCTAGCCAGTCATGGTCTAGGTCCCCCTCACACCACCAGTACTCCTGTCCTGCTTCGGCTGCATCCTCCCACTCCACCCAGAGCCTCTCTGAAGCGGAGAGGGACAAAATAATGTGGAGATTCATCCACACTCAAATTCAGATGGGGGTCTTACTGGGGCCATCTCCCACAGGAGCAGGCTCCTTTCTGCCCTTGTTCCATCTGATTACTCCTTCTCCAATCCAACCTTTGGTTTTGGAGTCATTGAATCCGAGGATGGTCAGAGTCGAGGGGTTGGTGCCAATGATACCTTGTACCTCGATGCTGGTGGTTACCTTGAGTATGTTGGATCCAACTAGTTCAAATCTGAGCTCTTGGAGCTGGAGCCTCAAGGTCAGGTCCAAGGGGGGTGTTCTCTGCTTCGAGTCTGTTGGAAAGGAGCATACTCGCAGCACCTCGGCTCCAGCAGGCATGGCTCTGACTCCCCTGTTGGGCCAAGGGGGAGTGGCTTCTGCCATTTCTGTCCAGGAGGCCCGCTCCCCTTCTGTGTTCGACGTGGTGGAGAGGATCCTCAGAATCCATCCAGACCCCCCCCCCCAGCTTTGAGTGCAGCTCTGACCATCTTGCCCTCTCAGGTGCAGCCCATAGCTATAGTGCCCCAGGCAGTTCCACTCTTGGAACAACCCATTTGTGAGGCCTCCCCAGACAGTCCCCCTGAGGAGGCCCCCTGCAAACATATATGCAAGAGGAGGCACTTGGACTCTCCCCCAGAGTTCCTCACAGAGGACACGGACCTGGATGAAGGGGAAGGTTCCCCAAGGTCACCCCCCAAGGATGTCTCCTTTTGAGACATTATGGAGATCCTTTGCCAAAGGGGGTTTGCCCTCCACAAAATCGACCTCTGATGAGTTCGTGTTCCTGGAGGTATTTGGCTCAGTCCCATCTACCTCTTGGGTGTCCCCTCCGGCCGATCCACTTGTGGAGTTAATAACATCTAGGGCTTGGAAGGAGCAGGACACTATAGAACCAATTCCAAAGTGTCCAGACAAGATCTTAAGTCCCCTGCAGACAAGCTGCACTGGCACAAGGGGTCCCCTGTAGATGCTATAGTGATGGTGGCAGCCACCAAAAAGGAGCTCACACAGGAGAGCTCCATGGTTCATCCTCCTGACTGAGAGTCAGGGATGTTGGATCATTTTGGGAAGTGAGCTTATGCTTCAGCGACCTTCTCTGTGAGGGTGCTGAACTATCTGGTGCATGTTATCTCACTCCAGAGAGATCTAGTCAAGGAAATCATGAAGTCTACCCCAGGGTCCAAGTCAGCAGACAACAGGAAGACTTTAAATGCACAAATGGCCACCCTTAAAGCTGCAGTGAACACATCCATGCATTTGCTCCCCACACCATGGAGGGAGCTGCATAGGTGGCAGGGTCAGGCGTTGTCATCAGGCATCATGCCTGGCTCCACTTATGTCAGTTTTCGGAGCACTTCAAGGCATCTTTTACCAATGCCCCTTATGATGGCTCTTCTCTTTTTGGGAAGACAGTAAAAGAGACCTTGGTCCAGAGCGAGAAAGATGGGAAGACACTGTTTGCCATCGGGGTCCGCTTCTCTCCACCTCAAAGGTCCTTTTCCAGGAACCAGCAAGGCCAGAAGAAGATGTGTTTCTGCAAGTCTGAGGCATTTTCCCAGGATGCTCAGGACTTG
The DNA here is from genome assembly GCF_019279795.1 of Protopterus annectens. Taxonomy (NCBI): domain Eukaryota; kingdom Metazoa; phylum Chordata; order Ceratodontiformes; family Protopteridae; genus Protopterus; species Protopterus annectens. The sequence continues at coordinate 1,823,260,156 of NC_056726.1, read as the reverse complement.
CCATCCCCCAGAGGCAGAGGGGGATTTGACGGATGCTGCCCTACAGACAGAGGGGGTCCTAAGGACTTCAGGTCCCGAGAACCTTTCTCGGACAAACCCGGGCAGCAGCTCTGAGGTGTTGCCCAACTGTCCATCTCTGGAGGCAGTCGGGGGCCATTTGTTGCTACACCCACTAGCTTGGGAGTCCATTATAACAGATCAGTCTGTGCTGCAAATTATATCCAGAGGATATTTTGTCCCATTCAAAGAACCTCCCCCATCCAGCAAAGCCCTCCCGGACATCCCACCCATGCAGCGGGAGGAGGCAGCAGTGCAAATAGAATCACTGCTATGAAAACAAGTCATCCAACCAGTCCCCCCAGACCAATCCAGATCCGGTGTTTATTCCAGGTTCTTTTTAGTGCCAAAAAAGACGGGGGACCTCAGACCAATTTTGGATCTGTCCCAATTAAACCTGTCTGTAACCAAGACAAAATTTTGGATGGTCACGTTTCAATCGATCCTGTCCTATCTGCAGGCCAGAGTCTGGATGTGCTCGATAGATCTCCAGGACACATACTACCACATCAAGATGGACAGGCACTCCTGGAGGTTCCTTTGCTTCTGGCTGGGAGCCAATCATTACCAATTTTGAGCCCTTCCCTTTGGTCTCACCACAGCCCCCTGGGTGTTCACCAAAGTAATGGTGGTAGTAGCGGCTCACCTGAGGCTTCAGGGCATTCAGGTCTTTCCTTACCTTGGCTCTTTACTGCCCCTTCACAGCATCTACTTTGTCAAGCCAGGGACTCTTTTCTTCGACTAGCCAACAAGTTGTGCATCACAATCAATATGGACAAATCTGCCTTACTCCCGATTCAGGTTTTGGACTTCATCAGGGCATGGCTAGACACAATACAAAAGAGGGTGTTCCTCACATCAGACAGGTTGCGCAATCTGAATCACGTCAGACAGGTTGCGCAATCTGTAGTTGCACCTCCTACACATCCTTTAGACTCAATCTCCGTCAGCCGAAGCAGTGTTATGGGCATTAGGTTCTATGGCATCCACAATCACTCTTCTTCCTATGGCACATCTCCATATGAGAGTACTATAGTGGACACTGGCTGTTCAGTGGTCTCTGTTAGACCTCCCTTTGTCCTTTCCAGTGAGGATCTCAAAAGCATGCAGGGACTCCCTTTGATGGTGGATTAAGTCTCTGGATCTCCTCAAAGGATGCCCGTTTCAACCTGCCTTGCCCAAAACCACGGTGACCACAGATGCCTCCCTACTGGGTTGGTGGGAGCACTGTTCGGGAAGGACAGTCCAAGGCTCTTGGTCCCCTTCTGAGACCTATCTGCATATCAGTGTTCTAGAGATGAGAGCGGTTCTTCTTGCGTTGCAGACCCTTCATGCTCATCTCCCTCTAGGGACAATTGCAATTCAGATGGACAATATGTCAGTGGTCTGGTACATCAACAAACAGGGGGAAACCAGATCTTATCCCCTGTGTCGTGAAGCTATGAGAGTGTGGGAATGGGTGATCTCCACCAGCTGTTTTCTGGTGGTAATGCACATTCCGGGACGGTCCAACATTCTAGCGGACAGGCTCAGCAGATCTATCCTGATGCTTTATGAGTGGTCTCTGAATCCTTCAGTAGCGAAACAGATCTTTCAAGAGTGGGGTCTCCCTTGCTGCACTCTTTTTTCATCTCCTTCCAATGCAAAGTGTAGCGAGTTCTTCATTCTGAATCCCCCACCAGGGAAACCCCCAGAGCCGCTCTGATTCATGCTTGGCCTCCCAGTCTTCTTTACGTATATCCTCCTCTTCCCCTCATGTCAAAGTTTCTGCAGAAAGCTCGAAGGGTGGGGAGCACTGTAATCCTCATTGCCCCATTCTGGCCTCGACAGGTTTGGTTTCCCTCACTCAGGTCTCATCTAGTTGTTCCTCCATGAACTCTGGATCCAATTCTGGATCTTATTTTGCACCCTTTGGGGATTACACACCCAGATCTGGACAGTCTGAAGCTCGTAGTGTGGCTACTCCAGTTCCCATGATTATTAGGACTCCTGGTTTGTCATCCCCTGTTAAATCCATCCTGGTGGCAGCTCACAAATCCACTACCAGGAAAGTGTATAGCAGTAAATGGAAATGTTTTTCTATATGGGCCACTCAGTGGTCCTTGGATCCTTTTATGGCACCCTTGTCGGCAGTTCTAGATTTTCTGGCTAGCATTTTTCAAAAAGGTGCCAGTTCTTCTGCTGTCAAGGTTCAGCTGGCAGCTATATCTAATTTTCATGTGGGGATTAATATGTCTTCGTTGGCTTCCTCTAAACTGTGTAAGACCTTTTTCAAAGGTACTTTTCTTCTTAGACCACCCATAAAGGATCCTATCCCTCTGTGGAATCTTACCCTGCTGTTGCAGGTGTTAGTTTCTTCCCCCTTTGAGCCTGTGGCTTCAGTAGATTTGAAATTTTTGACATGGAAAACTGCCTTCCTGGTCACCATTACCTCTGCCAAAAGAGTGTCGGAGCTTCAGGCTCTTTTGATCAAAGTGCCTTACATGATTTTCCATAAAGATAGGGTGTCGTTCATCACTAACCCTACTTTCCTTCCCAAGGTAGCTTCGGGAGCCAATATTAACCAGACTATAAACCTGCCAGTCCTTTTTCCTAACTATCAAAACAAGGGGGAATATAAATTGCATTGCCTCGACGTACATAGACAATTGAGGTTTTATTTTCACAGGACCAAACTTTTCCGCAAGTCTGATCAACTTTTTTTGCCTTATGCCAAGCCCTTCTTTGGTAAACCAGTCTCAAAAGTGGCAATTTCTCACTGGATTTCACAATGCATTGGTTGAGCTTACTCAGAGAGGGATCTGCCTCTACCAGGGAGAGTGAAGGCTCATTTGACCTGATCTATGGCTACATCAGTGGCCTTTTAGTCTACAGTATCTTTGGATGACATTTGTTCAGCTGCCACTTGGGCTTCATCTCACACCTTTATCTCGCATTACAAATTAGACCCTGTCTCTAGGAGTAGAGCATCCTTTGGCTCTGTGGTACTCCAGAACATCCTTCCATGAGGGCCGCTCAAGAACTAGGTAGCTGGGGACTCTGTCCCACAGGTTGAAGAGCAAATGAAGTAAACTACTTCAGATAAAGAAGTTATGTATTCACCATAACGTTCCATCTGAGTAGTTCTACTTCATTTGTCTTCAACTGTCCCTCCCTCCTTCCCCTGGGCCTTATCTTCAGATTGTTATTGTTGTGATCCTTGCCCTTGTCTTGGCTAAAGTTGAGTCGGTTGGTTATTTTTGGTAGATAAGGTGCTATTTGGTTGGCTGTCTGTTCCCATTAGGCAGCAAACTCGATCTGAAGGGAGAAGGGATACAAGGAGGCATTATGGGTAATGGGAGGTGCTTGGAGCTCAGAGCCATAGCTGGAAAATGTGGCTGTGTTGGATCTGAAGCAGATCCGAAGACCCACAGGTTGAAGACAAATGAAGTAGAGCTACTCGGATGGAACATTATGGTGGATACATAACTTAATTTTCTTTGCACTGTCTAAAAAACTATGAATTTGATAACATTTTAATTTTTATGCACAACAAGTGTATTCTTGTATTGCACCAAGTGTAGCAAACTTCCCTTAGATCTGAAGTAATGTTTTGTGGAAAAAAAGCAGTAAATGATGTATCAGCCATAGCAAGTTATGTCGTGGATGGCACCAGAGAATTAAAATATGGTAGTGACTATAACATTTCTTACCAGGCCAACAGAACTATATGAATAATATCAGAGATTATGAGCAACAAATATAGGGGACATAAAATCATAATTCTTGATCATTTTCATAATGTTCCAAAGTCAGGAGAGTATAAATATCAAACATTTTTGCCTTGGAAGAAATAGCTAAGATGTCATAACAATAAACTAGGAACTATTTTTTATTCTTTATTTTGCACAATCAAATATATTCCCATGATATAGAAAATCAAGGAAAAGTTTATTGTTTGGTGCTGCTTGCCTTTTTAAGCCATCATGTGACAATGTCTAACCAGACGCTATCCAGGACTGGTTCATTATAATGTAACTATTGCATGGTAAATAGTCTGCCAACTGTCAAGGGACTTCTGTATAGTTATGTTGTACTGGTGAACTTGCAAATAATGGTTTTGTATAGAGCTCCACAACAAACTCATTTGTGATTCAGAAGTGCAATCACAAAAATGTTTTAATGTGTGAACAGTATTCTGAAACAGTAAAATACAAAAACATTTTTTGCAGAGTAGAAAGCTTACAAATGAGTTGGTGTCACATGCTTATTGTTTAAGTAGAATGAATTTAAATCATGTATTTAACATTAAAATTCTGAGAATGCACTCATCACATTGCACTGAAGCAGTATATATTCAGTTTATTCTAAGACAAAAGCCAATATTGGGCCTTCCAAGATGACTGAACATTGAGTGACAGCTCAGTTCTAGCTCTTCCAGTGTGAAAACAGAAACTTAGCAGAGAAAGCCATTGGGCTTATACTTCTGGGTAAATTTCAGTAACTGGCTAGTAAGTGCACTGTCTGGATGCCAGGAAAAATAAATACAGAAGACCTGAAGGAACATCAGCTTTAAAAGGTGAGGAAAAAACACTGACTGGGAAAAGTACTGCAGCTGTTCAGCAAAAAGCAGTGCAAGCTCCAGACATGAATTCCAGTAACCTAAATGAAAGTATAAGACAACTGCACACAGACCTGATTAAAATAAATTAAACACTGATAGGGTATTTCAACTCAAACAACAAAAGGCTGGAAAAAAATGGAAGAAACTTTAAGCAGGTATTCAGATCTGGTGATAAAACTGCAAAAATCAGAGGTTGAAATGAATAAAAGGCTGGATGAACATGAGACTGCACAAAAAGAGTTGTTTCAAAAAATAACAGAATTAGAGGTGAAAGCACATAGGAAAAACCTCAGATTTTCTGCTGTACCAGATAAGCTGAAAGGAACAGACTGTCATAATTTTATGAAAGTACAAATATGCAACTGACTGCTATTCAACATCAGGAGTTGTTCATTGAAAGGGGACACCATGAGTATGCTCCAACCCTGGCTATGAGAAAGCAACCTAGACCTTTAATAGTAATGATGCAATCCTACCAGCAGAAGGAGTTGATTCTGACAAAACAATGGCAGAAGGACAAAGTACAAAAAGTGGGAGACAGCAGAGTGTTTGTGGAGAATGATTACTCAATGTACACCAGGCAGAAGAGTAAATTTATACAACTATTCAGGGGATGTCGAGAATCAAGTGTGAATTTCAAACTGTTGTACCCAGCTATCTTCAAAATACTCTTCCCTGCAGGGACAAAATCATTTCTGATGAAGTGCATGCTAATAAATGTATGCTTTCTAGAAATTCTCTATCTGGTCCTCATGTTTCCAGGAGATAATCTGATAAAGAGAAATGGCTAGGTGATAATGCCCTCTGAAAGTATTCAAGTGTTTTCCAAACTGGGAGAGTTATAAAGATAAGACAAAACCAGAAATCACTTAGAAGAAGCACAGGCTGCACCATGTGTCTTAGCATGGATAACCTTTCTTTTAGGTTAACTCAATACTGTGAGTATGGCTGTCAGTGTGGAACATTTGCTCCTTTTAGGAGGGTAAAACTTCAATAGTTAAAGATGTACATAGTTTTGTGTGTTATTATTAAGTTAATAGGTTTTAAGGAGGTATTGGGGGTGTTTTTGAGGTCTTTCAATACAACAAAATGTTTTGAGAAACAAGAGAAAAGCGGTAGGTGCCCAAAGCAAACTGGTAATCCAAGCAAAACAGACACCAAGGATCCACAGGTACAAAGCGTATTTAATGACAGGAGCCAGCACGAACATAAACCAAAGTACAGCACACCAAAGCACACCAATACAATTAACGTTTCCTTAAAATCTCGTTTTCGTCACCAACTTCTTCAGATAACAGTTAGTATCCCATCAAACCCCTAAACTTATAGGGCTACCAATTAATTGTCATCCAATGAAAATGTTTTGTAAGATGTGACATAGGCTCAAATGGATATGACAAGAAACGACTGTATAAAAGATCAACCTGCCAAACAGTGTATGCATGTAACACAAAAGCTAGAACTTGATATTTAACAAAAAAGCTATTATACATAAAATGTGGGAATAATAACTTTTCAATACAATAATGCTTTCTGTAATTTCTTAAATGTCAATGGTCTCACAGATACATACAAAAAAGAAAGAGTAGTGAACTATATTAAACATTTAGGTGCAAATAGTTATGTACAGGAGAGAAACTTGGAAAGAACTGAACATGTTATTTTGATAAAGAAAGGTTTTCAAGATGGTTATTCAGCATAATACCTGGGACAAAGGAAAAGGAGAATACTTATATTAATTGCAAAAGGAGCTCCAATAGTGATAGAAGAGGATAAAAAAGATAATACTGGTAGATTTGTAATAATAAGGAGGTTACTGGCAAGGGAGGAGGATTACACTGGTATGTATTTATATTCCACCTAAAACTGCTATAATACAGCTTAAGAAAATTCTGGGAGAAATAATCATCTTTCAGCAAGGAATAGTAATTATAGGTCAGGACTGGAAATTGATTTGTAACAATGAAGATGTGCCTGGGGACCCAGAAGGAAAACTATAACAGAGGGTCGATGGATTTTTAAAGAAATTTCTGAAAATACTTGGCATGGAAGATGTGATTTCAATACTAGGAGTTCAGAGTGAATTTACAAATTATATCCCGGTATACAAAAACTGGGCTAGGCTAGACAGAATTTACATTTCACAGGAACATGTGCATTTAACTGAAGTCTTGATATACACCCAATAATTATTAAAGATCATGCATCAATAACAAATAAAATAGGAACACAGGGTAATGAAATAAAATGAGACACTGGCACTTTCCCACCTATCTGTTGAAAAGAGAGGAATTTAAGGAATGGGTACTGGAAATTATTCAGGAGCTATTACAGAAGACAGAATTTAAAGTGGAGTTTAAAATATGGTGGAAATAAAAGAAAGGGAGATATGATTAAGAAGTAACAAGAATTATTTAGAGGGACTGACAAATGTTAAAGTATTTCAAAATAGGGGGAATCTCACAGAACAAGAAGAGGAGCAACTGCAGAATGCTAAACAAAAAATGATTACCGCTATAATACACATGAGTTTAGAAAGATTGCTGTTAAGCAACTGTTTTTTGATAATAACTCTAGAGCATAAAAACTTTTAACACAGCAACTATGGCAGCAGAAAGTAGAAAAGGGCTGTCACCAACCTTAGGGAGCCTATAACAAGGAAAATAACAAGAGATCCTGTAGAAGTATTGGAATCATTTTGGAAATTCTATGAAAGTCTGTATAAAGCAGAGAAATGTGGAAATCAAGAAATACAAATGGAAATGTTTATGGAAGAATTAAATATGCCAAGGTTAGAGGTAGATGAGGCACAATTGCTAACAGCTAGGATAGGAGGAGATGGCATAAAAATGGTGATGTATAACCAATTTCCAGGAAAGTCCCCAGGGATAGATTGTATTCTGTGGAAGTTTGGAAGCTAGGTGGGAAAAATGATAAAGATCTGGAAGGTTTTGTTTAACAGTATTTTAAGAGGAAGAGAAGTACCAACATCCTAGAAGAAAGTGGTGGTGACTATAATACCTAAAGAGGGTAAAGATCTATCAGATCTAGCTTCATACAGACCCATTTTAATACTAAACCCTGATTATAATGTGCTTATGTCTATAATGGCTAAAAGAATGGAAAAGTGATGACAAAACTGATAGATATGGATCAATGTGGTTTTGTGGAGGGGAGGCAAACAGCTAACAACACTAACAGAACATTGATGATCCAAAAGGAAGCAGAATATAAGAAAATGCCACTATTGTTGGTGGGTCTTGATGCAAAGGAAGCATCTGACAGTGTAAGCTGAGAGTTTTTGGGCAGGGCAATGGAAACATTTGCATTCTCTGATAAAATTATAAAGTTGATTAGGAGAATATATGAGGGATCAGAGGCAAAAAATAAAGTGGGTGGGTTCCTCTCTGATAATTCTGCTTGAACAGAAGAACCACACAGGAGTATCCTCTTTCTATTTGTTATTTGCATTATATTTAGAACCACTGGCAAAGAAAATAAGGGCCTCATAAATTCAAGGATATGCTTGGTATGGTAGTCAAGAAAAGCTGGCTGTATATGCAGATAATATTATTTTATACCTGATAAAACCAGGAAAGGACATTACAGTTTTGTGGAACATTTTGAGACAGTTTCACATCTTTTTGGGATACAAAATTAATGTAGCTAAAACAAAGGCAACAGCGGTAAATTATGTGCCCACACGCAAATTGTTTCAGCAATATCCATATTTATGGGGACATGATAAAATGAAATATTTAGGAGTATGGATTAAAAATTATTCCAGTGTGGCAGCTATGAATATGTGGGAAGATATTAAACAAAAGAAAATACAAAAACTGAAAAATTGGAATCTCTTTTATATGGATATGGATAGTATGATACAAGCGGTTAAAATGTTTTTAGTCCTTGTAGTCTTATACACAGGTCAAGCATGTTTTTATCAACCAGAGGAGAAGTTGTGGATAGCAATTAATAAAGAGATGAAGGATTTTTTCTGGGAATATAAGACAGCAAAAGTCAAGTGGGATAAGTTGATTCTTCCAAAAGAACAAGGTGGATTGTGGTTACCCACTTTAAATTGGTATTTCAGAGCCACACAGTTAAGGCTCCTATACATACCACAAGCAGAAACCTATAATTCAAAGTGGAAAGGGATGATGATGAAATGGAGGAAGCTCAAGAAACAAGGAGAGACTGGGAGTTTGGATGCAGACCTTTAAGGAGAATAACAGTCATACAGAATATTATATTCATAAAGTAGCAGAAAATATTCTAAGAACTAAGCCAACACAGGAATGGAGGAAGGAGATTCTGCTGATAGGGATGACTACAATTAGGGATACAGACAATGGGCAAGAGGGGGTGGAATTTAATGGAAAACATGTCAAAGGAACCAAGTTATTGGGAGCAAATAACTAAAGAGGTAAAGGTAATAGAATGGGAAGAGGTCAAGAATTTATTTGGACTGCAGGTTATAGTTTGCCTTTCCTATCAAGGATTGATATTAGAGTATAAGCAAAGAGAAATAAATAGAGGGGTCCTAAACAAAAGACCAGCACTGATAGAGTTTTTAATAGAATCTAGAAGAGAAGCTGCTGCTAAAAAAGGAATAATTAGTAAAGCACATAAAATATTGCATGATAAATGTAAGAATAAATCAGAAGAGGTTAGAAAGGATTGGGAAAAGAGACTGGCTAAGCAATTCACAAAGAAACAATGGAGGGATGTATGTTTGTCTCCCAAATATGCAACAAAATCTAGAGCATTTAGGATTTTTGCTTGGAAATGTTTATATAGATATTTTTATACTCCAAGTAGACTTCAGAGAATTTTCCTGAGGTAGACAGCAAATGTTGAGGTATGATATGGAAGAAAGAGGTAATTGGGAACATATTTTCTGGGAGTGTAATGAGTTGGCAGACTTTAAAGATTCCTTGCAGACTATTCAAGCATTAATACTAGGTGAGCAAATGGGTGCAAATAGGGAAATTATTTTTCTGAGCTATGATACAGAATCAGAATTGCCTACACATAGTGAGGCCTTGCTGAGTCTAATTATGGTGTCTGCCAAAAACACAGTTACTAGATAAAATCCTTCATCTCGTTATTAATTGCTATCCACAAATTCTCCTCTGGTTGATGTCTAAAACAACTGTACTAGAAGTAGTGAATGTAGTAGCAGAGATAAAACAGGTAGAATTGGGATATTTAGAAAAGGCTAGGAACAATTTACATAGGAAAAATAAGAACTGTGGGAGGAATGAGGTTTAAAAGAAAGCAGGATTTTAATGAGATATGTAATGTTTGACTGACAATGATTGGATAGATTATAAGTGATATATAATGTTTGCAACAAAAATTATGTCAATAGGGTTGTGATGTAAAATGCTTGCCACTAAGATTATGTCAGTATGGTTTGTTTTCATTAATGTTAGAGAAAAATACTTTAAAAAGACCAAAAGCATAAGGTTCAGTTCAGGTAACTTTATTCTTGCGCAAGGAGACAAAAAATGCAGTTACAGAGTTTGTCTGACTAAATCAGGAAGTGTCACAGTTATTATACCTTTCTTTCAAGACATTGCCCACTATGACTGACGTAGCGGTTCACCAGTTCACAATTATGATATTTTACAGATATTTCTCATGTTTCTAGCTGACTCTTCAAAGTTTAAAAAAGATTTTTCAGTAAACAGGATGGCCTTGATGACCACTGGTCAATTATAACTTTCTTGCTATGTGATGTTACAAGTCTAGGTACTATGGCTAATTTAAGCACAATGCAAGTACAGATCTCTGAAGCAGTTTATTGTTCATTATATCTAACTATCTTGCAGCTTGTGCACTTTTTCATCAACACGAACAGAGCTTATTGTCTATAATGAATGGATCTACAGAAATTATTATTATTCTCCTTTTAATTTCCTGACCTAGCAGAAAATCATCTGCTTTCCAGTACATTTCCAAGGCATAAACATGTATTTTGCTGTGCTAGCAAACTAGGTCAGAGTGCATATTCCAGTGTCAGAAAGCACAATTTCAGAAAAGCACATTTTCAGTCTCAAATAAAACTAATGCTGTATATAGAATAAAAACGTGTTAATCTTCCCTTATTAAAATAAGCATTGCACGCATATGTTAATACATATTTTTCTAACATTTCCCCCCGTTAATACTTTTTATTCTGTTTCAAAAGCATAAACAGCTTGTTTTTTCTCCTAACCTCTTCTTTTGAGGATTTACAGCTAAGAGAGTCATTCAGTTTAAACTTATGAAAGTGTTTCCTTTTTCAACAGTTCTTCAGTTTCAGTACTTTGATACAAAGTCTCAGAAACTGACATGTCTATAAAATCTTTGATTAATTTTTTCATGCAGGGAATTCCACAGCAAATGCATGCTCCTAACAATAGTAGTCCCACACAAATGGCAATCAGGATGTTCATTAGGATGGAACCCCACCCCCCAAACAAATTCTGGAAAAAGTCCGTCAGTGGGTTTGGGCCTGGCCTGGTCATGTCTGACACTTGTTGGATCACTTCCAAATGATCATTAATTTCATGCTTATTGTCGGGAATGAACAAACAGCACTCGTCTTTGATTAAAGAGCACGTACCACCTCTCGCCGCTAGGGTGAAGTCAAGAGCCATGCGGTTTTGAAGCACCACAGTTCTCATTGCATTCACTTCATCAGTCATTAATTCAAGAGCAGAAAAAGTTGCATTGCTCATGACCTCGAGAAGTTTGGATAACTTTCTCAGTTCCCAAATTGATTTAACTGCACCATATGCAGGGGCTATGCCAGCCCAGGATATAATAGTGTCACTCAGGTCCATGTGTGCTAGTTTACTTTTGTCTTTCACGGAGTTATGGTTTCTCCAGCCTGCTACGATCTGTCCCACTGGATTCTCAGGTTTCTTGATTGGATTTTCAGGTTTCTTTGCGACATCTCTGACGTTTTGAATTCTCCCATGAGGCAAAGCTGTAGTGTGTCGTATGGCTGGGACCAGGTAACCCAAAAAACAACTGCCGGACCAATTCTCAGGCAACCATTTGTATTCCTTTTTCCCACATATGAAATAACAGTTTTCTACCTTAGTATTGATATACACCTTCCCTGCATGAAACATTTTCTTATCTATAATAGACAGTTGCTTTAAAAGAACAGGATTATGTTGTATATCACTGACAGTTTTATGCAAGGACTCAAAGTATGAGTCATAATCTGCATCACAAATTGTTTCTGTATTTTTAGCATTTTTAGGTTTAATATAACATTTATAAGAAACAGTCACATTACATCTACTCCAACCTACTTGAATCGTGTCATTCTTAAAAAAGCATACAATTCCTGTTTGTGTAACAGGTAGAAATAATGCAATTTTGTCTCTAGATTTCACAGGTGTAGTCTCAAAAATCAAGTTTTCCCAGGTCTCATTGACCCCTAGGGGGACAGCAGCCATCAATAATCCCCTGTATGCTGTTGGTATAGCTGTGTAAATCCAACAATTTGAAATATTAAAAGTCTCAGCATACACATATTTGATTGCTTGGTAAGTGTTAAAGTTCGGATGCCAGTCTATGAGTGTTGAATCATGTTTGTTCAGTCTAGCTGGTGTGGCTGAAGAAAAGAAAGGCCACAGCAAAAGCCACAGCAAAAAGAACATTGTCACTAATGCAGTTATTAAGATGATTGTGCAACACTGCTGAATATACTGCTGAAATCGTTCAGCATTTCTATTGTCTCTAGGTCTTGTCATCATTTTACTGTTGCTGTGGGTTAGCAAGAGTTTTATCAAGTTCAAAGTTTTTGACTAGTTTACAGTGTGTCAAATGAATCCAAGATGAACGTTCCGCAATCTTGACTACTGTGGGCGTGCTCAGCAGTACTTGATACGGACCTTCCCACTTTGGTGTCATCCAATTCTTCTTTTTGATTGTCTTCACCCAGACCCAAGTGGCTGGGGCTACTGCTACTTCAGAGGGGTTAGTTTGGTCTTTATCTGAAACAGAATTAAACTGTAAAAGATGTTTGTTATTTAGCATATTCCTCATGTAATCTGCAAGTGTCCAATCTGCTTCCTGGTCTGCAGGCATGAGAGGTTTCCACTGAGGTATATAATAAGCTCTTCCGAAAATCTTTTTGAAAGGTGTCAATCCTTTTGCATTCAGAACAGTTCTCATGCTCAACAGTGCCAGGGGCAAACAGTACACCCAATTCTTTTGTGTTTCTGCTATAAGCTTCTTAAGCTTATTCTTTAAAACTCCATTGTGCCTCTCTACCAACCCTGCAGATTGAGGGTGATATGCACAGTGATGTTTTAAAGAAATCCCAAAATACTGACTTAGCTGTTGTATAGTTTGGTTAACGAAATGTGTACCATTGCCACTGTAGATCCTTTCTGGTATGCCAAATCTAGGAATAATCTCTTTAACTAGGGTCTTTGCAACAGTGGCTGCATCTGGTTTACTAGTCGGAAAGGCCTCCACCCATTTGGAGAACATATCCACAATGACAAGGCAGTACTTTTTGTTTTCACATTTGCTCAATTCTATGAAATCCATACAGATAGTATGAAATGGATACGGTGGTGTAGGGAAACTCCCTTGCTTGGGCTTTAATGCCCCTTGTGCATGATGTTTATTACAAGTGTGACATGACAGGCAAAATTTTTTAGTGTAGTTTGAAAACCCATACGTAGCGAACACCCGATTCACTAACTATACCATCCCCCCTGTTGAGACATGGCTCTGCCCATGGCTCAACAAAGCTGCATATCTAAATAAATTAGACAGTAATATCGGTTTTCCCTCTTTGGAGATGTACAGCCCTTCCTTGAGAATTGCTCCTCGTCTTTTCCATTTTTGTTTTTCAGCATGTGTAGTAAGTGTCTGCATTGTTTTAAACATTTCTAAGTCTAAAATCTCAGAAGGTTGTAATTCCTCATTCAAAAGAAATGCTTCTGAGGCTGCTTGCTTTGCAGCTGTGTCAGCTCTCACATTGCCTTTTGAAATCCTATCTTGTTGTTTTGTATGAGCTATGCATTTACAAATAGCCACTTTCTGAGGCAACTGAATAGAATCTAACAAATCTAAAATAAACTGTGCATGGTTAATCGGTTTGCCAGTAGATGTCACCATTCCTCGATTCTTTCACTGTTGTGCAAAAACATGTACAGCAGAAAAAGCATACTGGCTGTCCGTAAAAATGTTTACGCTTTTACCCTTTGCTAAGGTACATGCCCGTGTCAAGGCAATCAACTCTGCTGCTTGTGCAGATAAGTTATGTGGCAGAGGTTTCGCTTCTACAATCTCAGTATCAGAAACTACTGCATAGCCTGTTAGGTTCTGTCCTGTAGGACTCCTTTTGCATGAGCCATCCACGTAATATGTCACCTCGGCATCATCCAAGGGAACATCCGTGAGGTCTTTTCTAGGCAGTGTCTTTTGCTCAATTACCTGCAGGCAGTTATGGGGTGTGCCATCCACAGGAGTTGGGAGCAAGGTAGACGGATTCAAAGTAGTACATCGTTCAATTGTCATGTGAGGTTGGCTCAGCAATATAGTCATACAAGAAAGATGCCTAGCAGGGGAAAGATATGCTACTTTTTCTTCCAGTAAAATGATTGCGAGTGCATGAGGCACTCTCAATGTGAGAGGGTGGAATAACACTACTGAGGCTGAAGCTTGCACTGCCATTGCAGCTGCAACTACTGCTTGTACACAGTGGGGTAGAGACCATGCCACTGGGTCCAGTTGTGATGAATAATAAGCAATGGGGCGTTGTTTGTCCCCATGCTGTTGAGTCCATACTGATGTCATATAACCTTGCTTGCAATCTACAGTTTAGAAAAAACGTTTGTGATAATTTGGTAATCCTAAAACTAATGATGATGCTATCAATTGTTTCAGCTTGCAAAAAGTTAATTCTGCTTCTGGTGTCCATTGTATTAAATCTTGTGCTGCCATGGGCTTCTTAAAAATCAGGTCGGTTAAAGGTGCAGATTCCAAAGCATAGTTTGGGATCCAGCTCTGACAAAAATTAGTCGTACCCAGGAAGGACATCATTTCCTTCTTGGTTGTGGGTTTTGGTGCTTGTAAGATTGCTACTTTTCTGTCCTCATCTAATGTTCTGCCATCTTTGGATATTACATATCCAAGGTATTTCACTTGTTTTCTCCAAAGCTGCAATTTATTTTTGCTTACTTTGTGTCCTTCAACTGCTAAGAATTTTAATAATGCTATAGTATCTTCCTTACAATCTTGCTGGGTAGGGGCGGCCAGCAGGATGTCATCAACATAAAGTAAAATCTGGCTACCTCTTGGTGGGATAAATCCCGCTAAATTACTTGCCATCTCTTGTGAGAATATTGTTGGACTTTCACTATAACCCTGTGGTAGTCGTGTATATGTATATCGCTTCCCCTGAAATGTAAATGCAAACCAATACTGGCTGTCAGGGTGTATCGGTATAGAAAAGAACGCATTGCTGATATCTACCACAGAAAAATATTTCTGCTGAGGTTTTAAATCATTCAACAAGGTATGTGGATCTGGCACCGTAGGTGTTCTTGGTATTACTGCATCATTTACAGCTTGTAAATCTTGGACCATGCGCCATTCTCCGTTTGCTTTTCTAATTGGGAATAAGGGTGTGTTACATGGCGAATCGGGAGATTCCACCAGTATTCCCTTCTTAAGCAAAGCTGCTATGATAGGTTTAATACCTGCCTCTGCATCTTTTCTCAAGGGGTACTGTCTCTTTTGTGGTCTAAATGCTGACTTTGGCATGATAGTAACTGGTCCTGCTGTGCGAATAAGTCCTACGTCTGATTTTCCTGTTGACCAGAGAGTTTCTGGTATGTCTAACAAAGCTTTTTCTTCCTCTTCTAATAAGAGGGCTTCTCAGCTGTCTTTGCTGGACTGCAAGTGTACAGCTGGATGTGTTTGTGTTATCCAGTTCAGTTTCTGTCTTTGTATTCCCTGTTCTAACAGTTCTGATTCTGTCTGTTTTTCCCATTTTGTGACTTTTTCTCCTAGGTCTATCCATTTTAAATTTTCCTCTTTAGTTAAACTAACATGCGGTATTAGATTCAATTTGTAAAGTGAAAAGAACTCCTGGGGTAATGAACAGCTAACTACACTGTTCCCTTTCATGTCCCAGTACATATTACACAGTACTAATCTGTTTGCATGATTTTTAAACAATTCTTGTTCATATTCTTTGTCCAGTCCTGGTGTATTACAATAATACAGAGTACAGTGCAACAGGTATTGTATGTCAATGCAAAGGGAGGGGAACTTACTGATAGCTACATTCATTAACTCTTCAGTTACTGCTCCAGGGCCAGTTGTAACTAAATCCTGGCTGTACCAGTAAAATGTCTCACCTTCCATTTGCACTGCAAAAGTATTGGTCTGTCGCTGTGCTTCCATACCCTGCATGGTTGGAACTACTGCTATGCCTAATAGTTGCATAAGATCTCTGCCCAAAAGGTTCACTGGGCATTTTGCAGAAACAACAATTTTGCTTTTCTGGGTTAATCCTGAAACAGGATCTGTTATTGTAATGTTATGGGAGAGAGGCTCCCGATACAGCTGTTCATTAGCTGCTTTTACTAGTATGAAGTCATGTGATTCTGAATTTTCTGGTAGTTTGGAAGGGTGTACCAGGGTTCGTGATGCCCCTGAATCACACAAAAATTTGACTTCCCTCCCTTCTACCAGGAGTGTCACTTCTGATTTTGTGTCAGCCAAATAGAGTTCTAAACTCAATAAGGCTAGGTCTAATATTTCGTTTTCTTCGATAGCTTCCTGCACTTCCTCTATTATCACATTCTCTGCTCCTTCTATCACATTCTCATTTGTCTTTTCTCTATTATTCCTATCTAGTGATTCTTGACTTTCATATAGTCAGTCCTCATCCTCATCTTTTTTGTCTTCCACTGCTGCCTTCTTATTTTTCCTGCAATCCCTTGCCATGTGTCCTTTTTTCCCGCATTTGAAGCACTCACCTCTTTTCTTTCTCCCTTCAAAGTCCTCTGATCGCTGATCAGATTGTTTGTTTCCCTGGGCATTCTTTTTGCCCTTTTGTCCGGACTGTACTAAATAAACTTCTCCATCTTCCACAGCAAATACTTGGGCTTTCTTTTTCTTTTTGTTGTTAAAATGCCTTTCGGCATGTCTAGCATATTCAAGCAGTGATTGTAATCTGCTTGTACGATGGTCTACCATGTGTTTAGTAATGAAACTACTTATGGGTGCAATACTGCCTTTCAAAAATGCATTCTTTAGCTGCTGTTCATATGGGGAATCTTGTGTCTGATCTTCAGGCACTTGCATTCCACAGTGGTTGTTAAAACATTCCAATAATCTGGAAAAATATCTATCAACAGTTTCACTTTCTTGTTGGATGCATTGATTAATGCAAGTCCAGTCTGCCCTAGGCTTCCATTTCTCAGAAATTCGGTCTGTCAGACCTTTCACTCTGTTGTCTAGTTCTGTGCTGCTATGTGGGAGGGGCCTAAGTGCAGCGTCACAGGGATTCCAGTTGCCACTGATCATGTGCCAATCTGGACCTACTATTTGTCTAACCACTTTTTCTACTTCCTCTCTGTTTAAGTGATAACTTAATCTCATGCCCTGTAAGTCTCCTAAGAACTTTCTAAAATTAACTTTTGGATGGGGAATTCCCTCTGTGGCTTTCCGGACATCTTCCAGTGTCCACGGTCTGTATACTAAGAGAGTTGGGTTCTGCCCTTCTTGTCCTGCCTGAGGATTTGGTACTTCTATGAGTGGGCATATCTCTTCTTCACTCATAGCCCGTGAATTTCCATTCATTTGATATAATTCAATATCCCCTTTTAAATTATGTGTTCGAGACCTAGTCTCGATAGGATCTCTAACAAATGGTAGTGGTTTTATAGGAATGACTGGATATCGTGGAGGTGGGTCAGCTTGTTCTTTTGCTTCATATTCCGGTAAGGGAGCTGGTAAGGGAACCGAAACCAGAGTGGGCGGAGGGGCCGATGCTATAACCAAGTTATTATCCTCTTTGTCTAGAAACACTGCTTTTGAATTTTTATTCTTTTGTTCTCTTCGGTTTGCTTCCTCAATCCACCTGTGTGCTTGAGGAACTCCTAATTTATGTTGTTTTTTAACCCGACCTTTAGAATCGGTTTTTAACTGTCTAATAAGTTTGATAAGCGAGGATCTTTCAAGTTTCCCATCAAATTCATATTTATTAACCCATTTAGTATAATATTTAACGTTGTCAGCGCGCTGTGATTGCATATATTTTGCATCTTTGGTTAACGGTGGGCTTTGGGGTCTTTTCGTTTTTGTGCACGTATTACCCATTTTGTTCTAACCTTTTTAAATGTTATGTAACCCTTTTGTTTTTAATGTGGTACCACCAAGTGTTTACAGTCTCTTCAGACTACCTGCCTACTTATTTTGTTTCCCTGATCTATGACAAGATAGCAATATTTCTGTCCCTGAATTAAAAATTCTCACAGAACAAATACAATCAAGTCCCTGATCTAAAACAGAAAAAAGTAGATTCACCTTACCTGAGCCTCAGCGACTGGTCAATCACTGTTCAAATGGAACCCGCCTTCAGTCGTAGATCAGAAAAGTGGCTGGCCTCTTTTGCACGACAATTCAGTCGGAGGTCTTTCAATGAAGAAGATCCGATGTGGTATCTTCCCTGCGCAGTTTCATGCCACCTGGCCCATCTGATCCCAGGCTAAACGAGGGTTTCCGGCTCCAAAAGACCAAAAAATGTTAGAGAAAAATACTTTAAAAAGACCAAAAGCATAAGGTTCAGTTCAGGTAACTTTATTCTTGCGCAAGGAGACAAAAAATGCAGTTACAGAGTTTGTCTGACTAAATCAGGAAGTGTCACAGTTATTATACCTTTCTTTCAAGACATTGCCCACTACGACTGACGTAGCGGATCACCAGTTCACAATTCTGTTATTTTACAGATATTTCTCACATTTCTAGCTGACTCTTTAAATTAAATTAAATTAAATTAATTTAAATTAAGTTTAAAAAAGATTTTTCAGTAAACAGGATGGCCTTGATGACCACTGGTCAATTATAACTTTCTTACTATGTGATGTTACAAGTCTAGGTACTATAGCTAATTTAAGCACAATGCAAGTACAGATCTCTGAAGCAGTTTATTGTTCATTATATCTAACTATCTTGCAGCTTGTGCACTTTTTCATCAACACGAACAGAGCTTATTGTCTATAATGAATGGATCTACAGAAATTATTATTATTCTCCTTTTAATTTCCTGACCTAGCAGAAAATCACCTACTTTCCAGTACATTTCCAAGGCATAAACATGTATTTTGCTGTGCTAGCAAACTAGGTCAGAGTGCATCTTGCAGTGTCAGAAAGCACAATTTCAGAAAAGCACATTTTCAGTCTCAAATAAAACTAATGCTGTATATAGAATAAAAACGTGTTAATCTTCCCTTATTAAGATAAGCATTGCACACATATGTTAATACATATTTTTCTAACAATTAATATAAACGTATGATTGCTTATGTTATAAGTCATTATTTAATAAAGATGTTTCTTGTTTAAAAAAAAGACACAAGCCAATATTTTTAATTTTCAAGCATACATTTAATGTTAAGTTTTTATACTGTTAATAATAAATAATATCATATATTGCTAGACAGTTTGTTTCTCTTTTGTCAGAAGAGTATGCTCACAGGCAGAGCGATTGCTGCTACATTTACTGCCATATAAGCCATGCACACTATTTTTAAAAAGTACTGTTTTAAAAGTGTTTTTCTGTAAAAGCCTAGAGTACTCATGGAATGGCTATTGCAATGCTTAGAGTCCATTACAGTGGCAGAAGAAGAATCTCATATCAAAAAGAGAAATGTTTTTTCATTGACCTATACTTGTGATGTAAACAAGCTACAGGAAATGCTATGGTTCAGATACAAATGCTTTAGATCCTTAATGACAACTGTAATACCTTCATGCTAGTTAATTGAGAGCTACAGACTATGCATACAATTTGAATTTACCCTACCCTTGCGCCCCACTCTGTGAATGGAATGGGTCCAGTTTGTATCAGTTCACTTATCTCTTTAATAAGTGCATAAACTAACTAAATCAAAAGAGAACAAAATTCTCCAGAAGAGGAAATTATGTTTCAAATTTAAAATAAGGGACTCAAATGGCAAATACACTGATCTGTATTTTATTTTGTTCTTGTAAGTTTTGGGTGAATAGTCAGAACCTATGCTCCACATATTTGAACCTGATGCAAATTATTCTTACAACAGTATATTTTGATTAATGGCATTACTTTGGAATTGCATGGTCTGATCTTGGTCTCTTTTGGTAGTTTATTTAGGGATATGTACACTGTGAACCTACTTTAACACCATAAGGAGGTATATATATATTAGGTGACTCTTTCTACAAACAAGTGGAAAATGTATTACATTATACTCTGCTCTTTGTTTTTTTTTTCCATTAGACATGTCTACAGTCAAGTGGCAAATGAGGTTATACTCTGCTCTGTGTTTTTTTCTATTATCCATGTAAATAACAGTAACAGCATTCATTGTCTTAGAATTTTGGCTATATTAATTATTCCAGAACATTTCCATACCTAGTTTACATGAGTATTAAGCATGCTGATGCATGTTGTTCCATGATGTTTAGGGACAGCTAAGTTAGAGGAATTGGTCAGCCCTTCATTAACAAGCTTCAAAAAAAGTGACATTGCCTGCCAGTTTGTCATAAATGACTGATGTTCTGAATGAGTAATTGCAAGGGGGATTTCTCATTACCCCTTTGCTGTAGTGACCTATCATAAAAGTATCAGGGGTGCAAGAATGCTTCTCCCTGCATGTGGCACCTCACACACACACACACACACACACACACACACACACACACACACACACACACACACACACACACACAAGTGTTGGTCAAAAATGCATCTGTGAATACATGCTTGCCAAGTGAGTCTGCATCCAGTGACTGTGGTTTTGCTCACATTGTCCTGGCTCAAGTTTGGGAAGTCAGTAAGTTCTTCGGTAGCAGACAGTACAAATTGGTATTTTCAAACAATTCACCAAATAATGTTTTCCCTCCAAATGGATCACTACAGGGGGTGGGGGTCTCCTTACCACTTTGTTCCAGTAACATCACAGATGGTTATTATAACAGTAGTAAGGTTAATGAGCTCTACATTCTCTGCAGGGGTGTATGAGGAAGTTTGCCAGAAAACATTGATCAAATTCAGGTTTGTCAACATGTATAAAATGAAAGAAGCATTCCAGCCACTGTTAAACAGCTCCGATAATTTATTAAAACAATAAACCAAGATGAGCACTTTCGTCTTGACAGAGACTTCCTCAGATGAAAATTACATCCACATCACTTCCTTAAATACCCCTACTAATTTCCTATTACTTAATTTCCATAATTAGCATGGTAGCTGATTGAAACTGTATTCAAACAGTTTGCCTTTGATCAGTTTACTTAGATCCACTAAGTTAGTTTTCATCTTTGAAAAGATCACCATTATGTGCATAAAGAAATCCTGAATTTTGTCTCTTGGCATATTAGTAGATCAAGAAATTATAAAATCTGTCCAGCTTCTTTAGTGTAGTGGAATACAGCCCTGACTCTTACCTCAGGTTTGAGTAGCTCATGGGTCTGTTGGAGCTGGCATGTGGGGGGATGGGCATATCTATACTGGAGGGTAGAATTAGTTCCTTATAGGACTTGATAACCTTGTCTGTGTTAATGGTAGTACCTCTTTCTGGGAATAGTATGGATGGTAGCACCTGTGTGACAGTGTAACTCTTGTCAGCAGGCAGTCTCAAAAATCACAATCATGGCAGGATGTTTAGGTTCCAGACTGTTGTCAACAAATTGGCTTGTTCTTTACCCTCTGACTGTAGGGGCTGGCTGAGATGATTAGGGTTTCAACCAGGTCAGGGAGTAAATGTCCTGTTGAGCTCTTATTGTCTCTGGGGATCAAATGGATATGGCTTTACCTTCTTAGTAAGAATGGGCAGGCCAATTGGATGCAAGTTGGGAAGCCATTTGCCAAATCATGCAGACAGAAGGAAGGAAAAACATCAGGGAATTCTGTCCTGGGTGATGCATCTTACTAAGTATCATGCTACTACAGTCATCTGGCTCACATCTGGTATAATCTCTTGGTATGAAATCTGCAAGTCTGGGTTTATTTCCTCATGTTTCCTTCATATGAAGAAAATAATCAGAGAACAACACTTGTCTTTATTCTCATTGTAAGACATCATGGAAGGTATATAAAAATAATTCCTAATAAGCTCTTAAAGATATGAGGGATTTGTTTCTAGGCTGCACCCTATGTCTTTGCTGTCTGGCTACATTCTTCATCAATTAGGCTGCAAAAAATGACTGTTTAAATGTTATCTTTAATGGTTCAAGGAAACTAACAAAAGCCTCATTTATTATAGAAAAAGGCAGAAGCAGGTAAAGTACCATTAAAATGTGTGTCTGTTTGAGTATGTGTGTTTTTTTCAAGCAAACACACACACACACACACACACACACACACACACACACACACACACACCAGGAACAAAAACTGTCAGTTATGCTTGAAATTTTTACACTGAACACTAAAATAAACTATTGGGCAGATATTCTTAGTAATGCTGAGTATATTAAAACTGCAACAAATGCATATGCTTATTTTTAGAGCTAATGCTGTATCTTTCATGTTTCTTTCATTTCAGTCTCTTGTATAGATATGATGCAAAGCAAGAAGAGTTATTGATTACTGTAATGGCTAAGCAGATACCCTTCTATAAATAGTTACTTTTTTCCTTGTGTCTGCTTTAAGATCCTGTGCATTAATCATGCACTTACTTCGCAGAGGATTTAGCAATGCTAGGAAATTCTGACTTCCAGTCATTATTGAACAGTGCAAGTCAGATGGTGGGAATGAAGCAACACAGCTGCTAAAACTAATCTGAAAATAGACACTTGGTTTAAAAGTGAACCAGTCATTATGAGCAGGAGTTAGTGGCATAAATCTCACCACAGTGCAATCAGGTTCTGGACAGTAATTACTTTCAGAACAGAATATTAGTTATTCATAAATGATGTGTTCCTCAAACACTGTGTTAGCTTATCTGTTCTTAAGACTACTGTAAGTTGCAAATGTAATCGCCATTTTCATGCAATGCACTTTCTCCTCGGAAGGCCGATGTCATGGCCAAAAACAGCCTTCGGACCAGTCCACCTACCTGCTAAACAAGCAAATAAATAACTAAAAACAGACAAATTATTTTATGTGTTGCATGTGATCCTACATGTGTTGTATTCCTCTCCCTGTCTGCATCCTCTGAGAACCAGCTACTTACCACTGACAGCCACATAATCAGTATAAGTGTGCAAAATGCATTTACGCTTCATTGTCACTCCTTCATTGAATCGTGTAACTGAAATGTTCATAGGTTAATAGGCTCATAGGTTAGTACTAGGCTAACTGCCTTTGTGGGCCATTTTAAGCCTAGCTATTTACCCCATCTGAGAATCAAATCCTGGACCTTGTGTTAGTAAGGTGAACACCTTAACCACTATGCCAACCTCCCACCCTGGCATCTCTAACTTCATAAGACATCCTTATAAAAGTCAAAACTAAGACAATAGCTAGATGTTTTTGAAAGCCTGTTGTAGTCTAGTAAACTGACTTACTTAACAGTAATTGGGCCATGACTTTCTCAGACAATAGCCAGTAATGCAGTAAATAAGCAATACAATATTGCAATGCTACCATGTAAATTCTGGCACAGAGCATCACAGGTTCATAGGTTCATAGGTAGGTACTAGGCTATTGGCCCTAGGGCCTATATAAGCCTAGCCAAAAGGTACCCTTGCTTTTGCCACCCAAGAAAATAATTTTCCTGTGCTCCTGTCGAGCAGAGCCACAGAAGTGATCCCCGGGGTGAATTTCCTATCTCCCATCCAATCATCAAGATTTTTCTTGAAGAGTGCTAATGAGGACCTTTGTTTGATATAGATAGGCAGTTTGTTCCAGAGTGTGGAAAGTTTCTGGGACGGGAATCTATTCCTCCAGCATATTCTGTTTATTGTGGTGACAAGGTTTAGGTCCCTAGAGCATGTAGCTTGGAGGGATTGGGATTTCTTTAAGTGGAGCATGTCCAAAAGCTCTGGGTTTGACATAGCTTTGTGTGTTAGGCAGAGATCATCTCTGAGTAGGTGATATGCGATGGAGTAAAGCTGCAGTTTTTTCAGATGGTCTGCATAGGGCATCTGTTTGAGGCCGGTAATCCTCTTTGTGAGGTATTTCTGCAGCCTTTCCAGTTGTTGTAGATGTCTTGTGAGGTACATACCAAAAGGGGAGTTGTACTCTATAATGGGTCTAATGAGTGATGAGAAGAGGGGAACATTGACCTCTTTTTTTCCTGGATGAGAAACCTTTTGTGATGAGGTGTGCCACATAGAAGGATTTCCTGACTACTGTGGTGATGTGAAAGGAGAGACTACTGTCCACCTGTGTCCCAAGGTCTCTTATCACACTTTCGGTGTTAAGCAGACTGCCATCTATGTGGTACCTCATGGGTACAGAGTTTTTACCAAAAGGGATGACAATGCACTTTTTGCAATTGAGCTTGAGGCCATGGCTTTGACACCAGGCATCTGTCTTGACGAGGTCCTTTTGTAGGATGCCCACATCTTTTGGAGTTTTGATTATGGCTCCTAGTTTGCAGTCATCTGTGAACTTCACTAGCCAAAGACCTTCTGTGTTAGCCAGTACTTCAGAGAAGTAGATACCAAACAGGAGAGGACCCGGGACTGAACCCTGTGGTACTCCACTTGCCACTGGTCTGAAGTTGGATTTGGAGTCTGCTACTTTCACAGTGTGGGTTCTGTCAGTGAGCCAGTTGGCAACCCATCTTGTGACATAGGGATTTATACCTAGTTTAGTGAGTTTATCTATAATTCCAGAGTGGGGGAATGGTGTCGAAAGCCTTGGCAAGATCTAGATATGCTGTGTGAACCACCTTACCCTCATCTACGGCTTTGGTGACCACTTCAAAGAAGTCTGTCAGGTTTAGGAGAAATGATCTGCCTTTTACAAGCCTGAACTGGGTGGGGTCCTGAGTTTCGAGATTACCAATGTCATTGTTTATAAGTTCCATGATGATACATTCCATAGCCTTGCAGACCAGGCTCATCAGGCTAATGGGGCGGTAGTTTCTGGGGTCCATGGTGGCTCCCCCTTTGTCGAGTGGGATAACCATCACTGTGCTCCATTCAATGGGCACATAGCCTGAGGTGAGGCTATGATTGAACATGGTACTTAGGTGGGGTGCCAGTTTGTTCTGCATTTCATGTAGAACGCAGCCTGGGATGTTGTCAGGTCCCATGGATGCTGTGTTCTTGGCTTTGGAGAGTGTGTTTTTTACCTGTGCAGCCATGATTACAGGAACTTTGCATTCTTCCGGTATAGAGATGGGCCCTTTAGGGGATGAGAGGGGGGTAAAGTTAGCACTGAACCTATCTGCCAGGATGATGGTAATAGCAGTTGGTTCTGTATATTTAGTGCCATTGTGCTGTAACTCAGAGCAGATCTGAGTGTTGCCATTGAGATTCTTGACATAGCGACAGAATGCTTTGTGGTTGTCTTTAGAGTCAGTGGCAATTTTGTTTTTGTAACTAGCTTTGGATGATTTTATGAGGGATCTCAGCTTCTTACTGAGGCTGACCAGAGAGTTCCTCCAATCATGGGATTTTACTCTTTTTTGCAACAGTTTCTTTCTTTTGTTGTAGAGTTTGTTTATGGCAGGGGACCACCAGATTGGCTTCCTTTTTTGGATGATAGCATCTTGGTTCTGTTAGGGATTGCACGATCCATCCACTCATGGTCATTTAGGGATTGCACTAGCTTTGGATGATTTTATGAGGGATCTCAGCTTCTTACTGAGGCTGACCAGAGAGTTCCTCCAATCATGGGATTTTACTCTTTTTTGCAACAGTTTCTTTCTTCTGTTGTAGAGTTTGTTTATGGCAGGGGACCACCAGATTGGCTTCCTTTTTTGGATGATAGCATCTTGGTTCTGTTAGGGATTGCACGATCCATCCACTCATGGTCATTTAGGGATTGCACTATGTGATAATATGGAATTAACTTTAAATACGAATTATAATAACATCATGAGTACAGTAAAAGCTCTTACAGCAAAATCGAATAAATTACATTTAAATTTTAAAGATAGACTACAGCTAATTAAAATGATTTTGTTACCAAAAATAAATTAAATTGCTTTATCTATTCCTATATTACCAAATAAAAATATTTTAAGAGAAATAAATAGAATCCTTTTAAAATTCTTATGGTACCCAAAGAAAAGTAGAATAGCTTTATCAAATCATATTAGACCATGGGAGTTGGCAGAAATAAATTTTCCTGACTTAGAATCCTATATTAAAGCTTCTAATCTCAAAACAATATTAAATTGGATTGATCCAAATTTTTTTTCAGCATGGAAATCCTTACATGCAACCATTATCCTAAATGAAAACAAATTAATAAAAAATTTACAACTAAATGATCTGAGCAATAAATGTTGGTATGCACTTTGTGTAAATTTACAATATAATGTTGTTAAACCCACAAATCTAAATTATATAAATTATATCTACAATACTTTTAGATGTTTTGTTAACAACAATATTGATATTAAAATATGGATACAGCTATTATACCCCTTTAAAATTACAAAAAACTTTTTTAATAATATCAATGCAGATATTCTGGGAATTTGGGAAATGAAAAAAATGTACATGCTGGTATCATTGTATAATGAACTTGGTTACTCTTGATGCAAAAAGATTAATAGAAACATTTAATTTATCAAAATCAGATTGGTTAGCTCTTAACAGTATATTTCTATTTACTCAAGATTTATGCAGAACAATAAAGAACTCTTCCTTTACTTCCACACCTAAATGTATAACTCTTATGCATGAAATACTATATGGAGAACTTAGATGGAAAAATTTAATTTCAAAACTCTATAAAGTCATAATTAAATATAAAACTACTCCTAATCAGAAATTTTGGAACTTTATTTCCAGGGATTATACATTATCTTTAACTTCTGAAAATAAAGGTAACCTCCTACATTCAATTAAATTAACTTCTAATTTACAAATATGGAGAATTTTCTCCTGGAAAATTTTTCATAGAGCATTTTACACCCCTAATAGAATTGCCAAATTTAATCTTTCTAAAGAGGTAACATGTTGGAGATGCTCTTTAAAATGTAAGGCTGATTGGCTTCATTTCTTTTATAAATGTTCTTTCATTAAAAAATTTTGGGAAGACATTGGAAATTTCCTTCATGCTGTCTTTAGTGATTCCTTTATATTATCAGAAT
The DNA here is from genome assembly GCF_019279795.1 of Protopterus annectens. Lineage (NCBI taxonomy): Eukaryota > Metazoa > Chordata > Ceratodontiformes > Protopteridae > Protopterus > Protopterus annectens. Next base: position 1,823,233,039 of record NC_056726.1, on the reverse strand, counting down.
CTTTGATTTTCTTAATATAAATGATTCCATTATAATGAATAACAAAAATAAATATCTTCTTTAGACAATTTTGGCAGTAGCCAAAAAATGTATCACAAGAAGTTGGATGTCACCTTCCATTCCAACTGTTGAAGACTTCATGACTCTACTGGACGAAGTAGCATCAATGGAAATAAAAGTAAAAGAGGTAAGAATTTATCCTAGAAAATGGATTAAAAATCCTTGGGAAAAGGTTTTCTCACTTATTAAGACAATGAATCCAGACATAAATCCATCTAATTGATTAATCTAGAAGCAAGAGCTATTTAAATATTGTATAACCTCTTTTATTGTTTACATTTTCTTGCTAGTCCCATTTTTTCTGCCTGAGGCCTTTGTAAATTTTGTACATAGTTTATGATTATTTGTCATCAAATTGTAATTTGTTCTGTTTTCTAAATTGTTATTGGAAAAATAAAATAAAAAATTTGATAAATAAAAAACCCTACTCTACTCCAACCTACCAGAAGCCACTGGTACAGGAAATACTTCTTTTACTTGAACCACTTCAAAGATCTTTTGAGTTATTTGTCCAAATGTCAAGTGAGTTAACTGATGTGATGCGTTTTATTTGTCTAATACCACTTCACCTTCATGTTTTACTTCCTGAGTTATGTCTTTCCATTATACTCAACTCTCATCTGAACTAATATAATATTTAAACATATGTTTTTGGGATAAATACAATAAATGTAACATTATTTCAGTGTTTCCTCAGTTTGAACTTTCCATTTTGCAAACATTTTGTATATACATCCCTTGACAGGTCACAATTCTTTGTCTTTGTGACTAAAACAAATGCAGTTGTAAAAGCTACAAATGGGGGTGGGCACTAGTCTTTTCAGCAGTTTTAGATCATTTGCATTATTCTCTAGATATAATATGATACTTATACTATATACATGAATTGTAGCACCCAGGACAACTCCCCAAAGCTATGGATTCAGGAAACAGTTCTTAAATATTGCTATAACAGCATTAAGTATATTTTATGAGATAATTTCATTGGCATTGTTAACTTTTTGTATTATCTAAGGTCTATAACAAAATTGATGACATATTCACTGTTGTAATTCTATTAATTTTTGTGATCATCTCATATCAAGCTACATTTTGCAAATAAATGTTGCCCCCAATTCTCCTACCCCACTCAGTGACCATCATGCCCTTCTTCCTATTGGACCAGTTATCCTCCCATCTTCCAACATCCAGTGATACTGGAAGAGAGAGGTAGAGCTGGGTTCATGGTCTTCATTCAACAGGGCTTAGAAGATTGTTTCACTATGCTCTTTACTCCTTCTCCCATTTACCAACAAGCAAAATCAAAAGGCCACTCTACTAAGCCTAGATTGGATGAGCATCTCTGCACCTCTGTGATCCTCTACTACACTGCAATGTAAATCTAAGGCTGACTTCATATAACAGTCATGCATCAATACCTTTACTATCCCCCCTACCCCAGATTAGATGAGCCAGCATCACCTGCTCACTCCTATCCCTCCCCAGATAGCTTCTCAAGAACGGAGGCCACTTGTCAAACCCTGGTCATCTGATGCAAAGTCATAGTCAAGACCTCAGTGTTGCAGACTGAACAATACCAGACTACAATTAAATCTGTAGAATGTACATCAGCAATTTGCATGCTTTAAATACTTATTTTTATCACATCGCCCTAACAAATGCTGGAGTCTGTTGACACTCTACTCTTAGTCAGATGTATTTATTTCCTTTTCTTTTCGCCTCTATTTTTGTTTAATTTTACAAATAGTCTATGTCTTTACAGTCATATAGTGATTTGATCAAATACACAATCTTTTTTGCTCTGCATACCAGTCATAGGGATTGTTGTTAAGTTAGAGCTTAGAAAAAAAGTTAATCTGTAAGCATTCAATGCAGCCAAGTAGAGTAACATTTTAAAATTAGCTTGAAAGTAAAAAAAAATATTTAAGTATTTGTACATGTAATAATGAAATTCCAAGTTAAATAGGCAATCCTAAAGGAGAGAGCAATAAGGCCTTTTATTTCTGATTAGCCAAATAATTTCTCAGTCTGTACTGTTTAGTTCCAGTCTTCTACTCATACCTCTGAATTGTCCATCCATCTACAACCCCCTTTTCCCATTTTTGCACATGACAGAAGAAAAAAATACAACAGGTATGTAAGAAGATTAGTTAAATTCAGGGAAGGAAAAGAAGTTATTATTTGTAATTTGTTAGTTATGTCTAAACAAGCAATCTTTATGATATAGATGTTTTGGTTAACAGAAAACATGAATTAGCAATAATCACCAGTTCACGGTGATGAGAAAGGTAGGAGCTACCAAGAGAATAAGGTACAGAATTAGAATGCATGGCTGTTGGGTGAAGTTAATATACTTCACAGGCTATATTTTAGCTGAGTGAAAGAGAAGACAGAGGAAAAAAAAGAAATGTGTTATTATGTCAGTACAGTCTGTGTTCCAGTGTCTCAACAATCCAGCATTTTCCAGAATGTCCAGATTTGTGCCTCATATTTTTGTCAACTCCTCATAAAATTTGTGTTTTTCTGGCAAAAAATTGAAGTAATTAAATAATGACAAACATTTATGTTTCAGACTATGTATCCTTCAGAAAATGCATGCTAATGCTAAACCTGCTATTCTAGCAACTTTCTACATTTATAAGACCAATATTTAAAATGTTTCCCAGATTTTGGACATTTCTCTCTCCATTACTTTTAGCTTTGCACATAATTCTTGCTCTAATAACTTGAGATGCATGCTTCTACTACAGGTTCCATCTTGAACTAAATTTAGCAAATGAGAATATCTCCAGTTGAGGGAGAGAGACAGTTGCCAAGATGACAGCAGCTTGATATTACTGATACCGTACCACTGTCACAAATCAGACTTAATTCATGGCCAGCTAGAAAAAACAATCAAATCATAGCAGCCTGAGGAAAATATGCAGCTATTCTGTTAAGTAAACTACTTAAACAGTATGTCATAAGTAAATGCTAGGCTGTGAGTTAACACTGCAGGTACAAACCAAGACAAGATAGCTACTTTTGCTAACATGATAGAAGTTTTGCATTCCATATACATACTCCTATAAACTAAAAGGTCCTATGTGACTTAATTTGTTATTCAGGCTAAACTCATAAAACAATATGACACCATTATCCTGAATATAGTTAGATCTCTATCAGTGACTCCCAGTGTGCCCTACAAAAAACTATTATATAAAACTTCCCTCTCCCCGCAAATGAGACAGAATTAAAGTTTAAAGATATTTGATGGTGCCACTGAGCTGAGGAAAACTCTTACAGAAAATAAAGATGGATTTGCAACTGAAAGCAAAAAAAAAATCATTCTTATCTATATCCACTTTGACTTCTAGTCTGGTATAGGAATGTAGCATTACTGCTAGATTACAAAAGACAGTCTGATCTACATCATCAAATATGAATAACCTGGGGGCATGGCCAAGATGGTGAGCAGTTAACAGCACTGTTTTTTTTAAGCTCTGCTTCATTTTAACATCTCTAACAGGATTTTTACTAAAAAAACTCAAATAGAACATTTCAAAATTTAATGGATTTATAGTTAAACATCTTCTGAAAGATTTACTAGAAAAAAATAACAAAGTCTGAAACTTTTTAAATTGCTTTTTCCTGTCAAGAAAACTAGAAAAAGTAATTGTCTCAGAATAAACCACCCTAAGCCCATTGTACAGGAAGGACAGTACTTTGTAAAAAGACATACAGGCTATACTAAGTAACATCAGTTAGTTAACTGTAAAGATAGATACATTAGAAAGCTAAATGGGCAATTTTAAAGAGGAATGTGAAAAACAAGTTGATGTACTGAGTGAATCTCATAAACAACAATCATCACAAATCTCAAGTATAGAGGAGGTAATGTCTGATTTTGATGGAAGATTACTTGAAAATGAGAATAACACTGAATTTCTTCTGAAACAAAACAACTTTTTCTGGGAAAAATAGAAGACTTAGAGAACAGATCTAGAAGGAATTACATCAGGATTTACAGGATTCCTGAAAAAGAAGAGGAGACAGATTGATTCAATTTCTTAATACCTGGCTGCCTAATACTTTGAAACTGCCTGAAATGTTTCCTTTGGGATTGAAAGGGCACATAGATCACTTTCTAACTCATCCTAAAAAAAAAGACTTCACCAAGGTAGTGGTTGTAAGATTTTTTATAAGTCAAGATAATGATTTACTCTTAAAAGTTGCATGGATTAATTATCCAGTTAAAAGTAAGGAAAATACTATAAGATTTGATGACTATTCATTAGTGATATCAAAGAGAAAAGCACATGTACCACTTGTTAAATGCTTAAAGAAAAACAATATTAAAGCATAAATCTTGTTTCCATCACAAATAAGGATCCACCATCCTGAGGCAAAGAAGATTTTTAACACCTTGGAAGATACACTGGACTTTATACAGAAAATAAAATCCTAGAAAAAACAGAAGAGATGGACTGGAATCTATCAACTTCTCTGAAGAGAAATGCAACAAGAGATGGTTGGTTAATAGAAGGCAAAAACAGTAAAAACTTGAAGGACAAATGAAAATCAATGTATTTCATGGTTATAAATCCTCATTAATTTAAAAAAGTGCTTGAATACTTATGAACAGGTGCTGAATTTTACTTTTTACAAGGTAAATCATTTATTTATTTATTTATTTATTTATTTCCCTACTTCAATGGTTACTAGCTCCCATGTTAGAGTTTGATTCTTTTACCTATATATGAAATTAAAGCCACTTATTTTCATTTAGAGCATAAAAGGTTAAATTATTAATTTTGTTAAAAGTTAATCATTATTATGACATAACTTATTTTAGGTGGCACACTTCCTGATATCTTGGCATAGTTGAGTAATGTACTATTAAATATAATACAAGATGCAACAAATGACACTAAAGAGGCATGTTAAGTTACATTCTGGCTTCTTAAAATGGCGCAGTAGTGTGCTACTGATAGTGTACTTGACATTCAATAGCACCCAGGAAAGACATGCAAAGTATAATAAATATAGCTTTTTATATATATAAAAGATACTATTGGAATGATATCAAATAATTAAAGTGGCATTCACACTTTTGCAAGTTAAACCTGGATCGCATATAACTGTCATTCTATTAATGCAAGTGTATTTGATATGTCTCCTTTAAATAATGATGGTCTGCTTTACATTAAACATCTCATTCAAATAGTGCTTGCTGAATCGATAAATCTTATTTCTTTGAGTGCAATAGCTTTTTAGTGGCTAGGATACTTTGAGATTTTATAGTAGTTAGCATACTTTGAAACTTTTTTTTGTTTTTTTAGAGGTTTGGAAGGGTTTGAGGGATTGATGTATAATGTAGAGATGGCTTGGATTCACTTGTGAATGTTTTGTGTGAATTGTAGCTGATAAACTATTCATTTGCAAGCCCTTGTCATGAGGACCAGCTTAAAGCAGCTTAATTAAAGTCATGACCACTTTTGTGATGCTGCGGGAGGTCTGAAAATTCTAAGAACTGTCCAGGTTATTTCTTCCTGTCTAGAAGTAAATAATCATAATATTTTGAATCATATAGGATCATAGGATCATAGGAAGATACTAGTCTAATGGCCCTGTAGCCCTTACAAGCCTAACCAAGAGTTTATCCCCCCCAAAAAAGCTCATTCAGCAGCTGTCAACCCGGTCAATGAGGGACACAGGTGGAAACCTGAGACAGATTTGTGGTTTCTCATCCACTCATCAATGTTACACTTGAAGAGGGTCAGCAAGGAGCTCCGTTTGACATGTACGGGAAGTCTTTCCAGAGATGGGGCAGCCTCTGTGAGACAAACCTGTCTCTCCAGCAGGTTTTGCTGATGCTGCATATTAGATTCAGGCCTTTCAAGCAGGCAATGCATAAGGAGTAAGATTTATGGATATGAAGCATCTCTAGTAGGGCAGAGTCCGAGATTGCCTTATAGGCAAGATATAGATCACCCTTGAGCAATCTGTACAATACCGAGTAGTGTGATAGTGATAGTGATTTGAGCCTGCCCACATAGGACAAATGTTGGAGGCCATGGATTCTTTGTGAGGTATTTCAGTGGCATTCCCAGATGATGCAGATGTTTGGAGAGGTACATACCAAATGGGGCATTATACTCAATTATTGGTCTAATGAGGGAGGAGTATAGAGAGGTAATAACCTCCTTTTTCTGGATGCAATATCTTTACATATGAGATGAACCAAGTAAAAGGCTTTTCTGACCAATATGTTAAAATATCAATGAATGCAAGTTAGATAATAAGCAAAAGACAGTGAACTGCATTCTAAACCACTGTCAGTTGTTAAATAGTTGTGAATGCTTGCAGTATACCAGAAGTGCAGTTTATATACTAGCCTATAGAATGACACTTCTGATAAAACATTTAGGATTGTGTTTCTCTGCTACTGTCTCTTTTTAATGATAACAAATTTTAATAAAAAAATTAAACTTAATATCTCAGAACAATTTATTATGGAAAGTTTGAATCTTTTTTTTGATTTTTGTTCAGATACTATTAGACATAACAATTAAGGAAAAAATAGGACTGATTCTAACAGTAGTACTAGATTAAAGAGTATCAAATATATAAGGCTAAATATAAATGTTCTATTATATGGTACTCTACACTAGGATTAAAGCTAAAAATATAAAACCTAGGAATATAGTAATAGTACAAGACATAGTATACAAGCTGAAATAGAAAGAGATCAGAATAAGTAAATATGTATATAGTTAAAGAATATAAATATGCCTACAAGGGTGGGAAGCTGTTATAGTAGTTAAGGTGTTCATCTTATAGGCACAAGGTGCAGGGTTTGATTCTCATATGGGGTAATTGGCTGAGCTTGAAATGGCACACAAGGACAATTAACCTGGTACTAATGAATGAGCTTATGATCCTATGAACAACTTTATACATAGTAAATAAAATAGAAAAAATATAAAATCATCTGAATTATAAATTTATATATGAAAATAACAACCGACTTTCTCCCTATAGTAGACCAGGGAGATAATGAGAGGTACAGGGCAAGATGATTGTAGAGATATTCAGTTTGATCAAATTATAGTAAAGATTTTGAATACATGTTTAACTTTTCTTATTCATAATAACTCACTGACTGGCTTTTTAAGATGATGCATACTAACAATATGAGACACATTAATATGATCAGAAGCACAAGCTAAGCTTTGTTAGTATAACTGAGAGTTTGAAAGGTAGTTTGTTCATCTTTTTCAACAAACTAGGAATACGTTATTCCATTAGGGTTATATCATTAGGTAATTGTTTGTTTTAATAGTTTGTCCATAGCTAAAGATTTCATATTGTTATACATAAAGAATATACAAAGTTCTCTACATAAATGTGATTTCATTATACCTGTGTTTTTTCCTCTGTTATATAAATGTCTGACTTTAAATGCATATCTATTAATATTAATGGATTGAATAATTCAGTAAAGAGGGGGAGTCTATGCAAATACTTGCAATTGCATAACGCTCAAATAGTATTTCTACAGTAAACACATTTACTTAATAAAGATGTAAATAAACTTTTTTTAAAATAATTATTTGGTTTTAGCAGGTTCTGTCTTTCGAGCTAAAAGGAGAGGCACCCTCATTTTATGGAAGAACTCACCAATAATGCCTAAAGTAAAAGATATCTATGTTGCTAAAAATGGTATGCTAAGGATTGTTATAACTGAGTAGAACAGAAAACTATATTCATTGGTTAACTCTTATTGGATTCCAGGGGTTAGCGCTAAAGATGCAAACAGTTACTTAGACACTACAGCCTGTTACATTAAAGGTGAAGTCATAATGGCTGGTGATTTTAATTGTATTTTGTCAAAGATTCCACTGCAGATAAAAAACTGAAAATCACATCTTCAGCCAAATGCTTAATGAATTTTGTAACTCTAATGAATTTAAAGGATATATATGAGCTAAGGAAAACAAATGCACTTCAATTTATTCATTATTCATAGAAATATGGAGCACAAACAGATATTGATAACATTTTTGTCTCAAACAATCTGTTATCGCATATCAGAGAAGTTCCAATAGTTTCATGTCGATTACTGGATCATAACACTATAATATTTGAAGTTATTTTAAAAACGGACAATTTAATACATTATAGGATATTACCAGCAAACATTATTAAAATAAAGGAATTCAAGGAATGGTATATTAAATAGATCAAACATTTTCTAGAAATAAATATGAATGGTGAAGTGTCTGACATTGTCATGTGGGATTCACTAAAGGCTTACTTAAATGGAAGGTAGTATAGTAGTAAAACAAGAGAATGGGACAAAGAACTGAATACACTACAGGCCAAAATACTGACACTAAAGTTAAATCAAAAACCAAATGACATTATCAGTCAGTCAGAACTTAACTTAAATACAAAATATGTTGAAATTCTAAATCATAAACTTAACTACAAAATATGTTGAAATTCTAAATCATAAAGTTTCAAAAAACCTGGAAAAACTTAAACTTCAGGCATATTCAGTAAACCCTTTAAGCTTGCATAAACTTTATTTATTTATTTTTTTTTAAATAAAAAAATAAAAAATAAATAAACTTACTCTTAGATCAAAGAAATCTTTGCCAAAATAATTCCCTTCAGCTTCAGCATCCTATAACTGTCGTTATTTTTGTATAGTAATGCTAAATTAAGTTTTCGACAGAACAATTTTATATCTATAATAGTATCTACCAAATTAAATTTATCAGTAGGTATATCAATAAGACATATGTACGGTTTAGAAAGGGGAATTGTAATAGCAATAATACTGTCTATTTAGCTAAGTGTAATTCATGTGCTGTATTCTACATAGGCAAAACGAAGAGACAACTGAAAAGACGTATTTATGAGCACCTATATAAAATAAAAGTTAAGGATACTAAAAATGCCTTATTTAGACATATAAATAAATATGGTGATACACACATGTTCAAATTTGCTATTATTGATCAAACATTTATATCAGCTAGAGGGGGTAATTATAAAGCACAGTTATGTAAAAGGGAATTATTTTGGCAAATTGCAACTAATGCCACAAAATTCCCTGATATTAATGATTTTATTTCTATTAAATCAGTATTACAACTTAAGTAGTTTATTAGCTGAGACCATTTATATGTAACATATGTTTTTAATGTTTAGTTTTAATAGTATCAACAATTTATGTATATATTTATATTTTTATATTTATATTTTTTTATATATGAGGTTTTAACATTGTTTATATGTAGTGTGTGCATATACTACGCATTGTCACTTTAAATGAGCACTTTCAGTGGTTCTCTTTGGCGCCAAAAAGGTTTTAAATTTATCAGTAATCCACAGTAATGGTGTTCTGATGAAGTCTGTATTTACAGATGAAAGCGCTTAACTGTTATTTTTGTGTCTGTTCGTGATTGGAATAAATTGTGCTTTACTTGACCGGGTCCAGTTCACTCGTATTGATTCACATAGCTGAGGCAGTTTCGTCTCATTCGCCGTTATTTCTCTAGTTGTTTTTTGCTTATAAGTTGCCAGCATAGAATGATTTCCTTACTACTGTAGACACACGATGATCAAAGACTAGATTACTATCTATGTGTGTCTCTAAGTCCGTAACTACTGGGTCAGCTCTAAGGGGTGTGCTGTCAGTATGATAGTTACCAGGGATGGATGACTTCCCAAAGAATACTATTATGAATTTCTTGGCATTTAGATTTAGTAAATGGCTCTGAAACCAGTTTGTCTGTTTTAGCCCCTCCTGGAGAACATTTGTGTCAGTATGTGATTCAATGACAGCTCCTAATTTGCAATCATCTGCAAATTTAGTCATCCAGAGACCACTGACATTGGCCTTGATTTCTGAGAAGTAAATTCCAAAAAGGAGCAGTCCAAGGACTGATCCCTGAGGGACTCCACTTGTGACTAGCCTCTTTGTATAGGTAGACTCCCCAATTCTAACCTCCTAGGTCCTGTCTGTGAGCCAGTTGGCTCTCCACTGGGTGACATATAGGTTTGTACCTAAACTCCTGAGTTTGTCAACAATGTCCAAGTGGGGTATTGTGTCAAATGCCTTGGACAGGTCAAGGTAGGCAGTGTGAATGATTTTGCCCTCATCCATTGCTTTGGTAACCTTCTCAAAGAAGTCCACCAGCTTGGGTAGGCATGATCTGCCCTTGACAAAACCAGATTGGGTTGAGTCCAGTGTATACTATATCAATATTGTTCATCTCCATGATAATTATTTCCATGGCTTTACATATCAGACTAGTGAGACTTATGGGTCTGTTGTTTCCATGGTCTCTAGATGGCCCACCTTTGTGCAGAGGGATGACTGTTGCCTTTCTCCATTCATAAGGCACAAAGCCTGTTTGTAGACTACAGTTAAATAGTAATTCCAGAGGCCCTGACAGGTCATGTTTCATGCTATTTAGAATGCATCCTGGGATATTGTCTGGGCTCATTGATGCAGTGTTCTTGGTCTTAGACAGAGCATTAAGGACCTGTTCCCTAGTGATAGTAGGGGAGTTATATTTGATGATATTTCCTGAGGGAAGGTTGAGGGTGGGAGAGGGGTAAAGTTGGAACTGAATTTATCAACCAGGAGGTTTGCTACATCTTCTGGCTCAGTGTAGGTGGCTTCATTTACAATGAGCTCTGCACACAATTATAGGTTCATAGGTTCATACTAGGCTATCTGCCCTAGGGCATTTATAAGCCTAGCCAGAGTATGTTTGGCTTTTGCCACCCATTTTAAATTAATTTTGCTATGCCCTTTTTCGAGGTTAGTATACTGTGCCTCTGTCTAACAGTGACACAGAAGTGATACCCGGGGTAAACCTATGATCTTCCATCCACTCATCAAGATTCCTCTTGAAGAGAGTCAATGAGGGACTCTGCCTAACCTGGACTGGGATTTTATTCCATAGTGAAGGGAGCCTCTGGGTTATGAATCTGTCCCTCCAGCATGTCCTATTTATTTCAGTGCTGAGGTTCAAGTCTCTCGTGTAGCTCGATGGGATTTGGATTTTTGAGGTGCAGCATGTCCCTTAATTCGGGTTGGACATGGCCTTATACGTCAGGCACAGGTCACCTCTGAGCAGGCGGTATGCCACTGAGTAGAGCTGGAGTTTCTTTAACCGGGCAGCATATGGCATCTGTTTGAGCCCTTTGATCCTCTTGGTGAGGTACTTTTGGGGTCTTTCCAGTTGCTGCAGGTGTTTGGTAAGGTACATCCCAAAAGGGGCATTGTACTCTATTATGGGCCTGATGAGGGATGAGTAAAGAGGCACGATGACCTCCCCTAATCTAGATGTGAATCCCTTCATGATTAGGTGGGCTATATAAAATGTTTTTCTAACCACTTTGGCCACGTGGTTGTCAAATGAGAGATTGCTATCAACTTGGGTCCCCAGGTCCCTAATGACTTCTTCTGTACTTAATGGATTACCACCTATGTGGTAATTTGTGGGTACTTTGTTTTTGCCAAAGGGGATGACTATACACTTTTTGGCGTTTAGCTTGAGGCCTGTATTGCCTTTGAGGTTGCGAACATAGCTAAAGAATGCTTTGTGGTTGTCCTTGGCCTGGGAGGCAAAACTTACATTAAATTTGGCTTTGGTAGACTTTATTTGTCCTCTGAATTGATTGTTTAGTTTGATGAAAGTGCTTTTATCCTGCTGGGTGCTGCACCTCCTAATTTTTGCCATGATTTTCTTCCTCCTGTTATACAACCAATTGATTTTGTGATTCCACCAGGGTAGCTTGTTTTTTGAGTTAGTTCTGTACTTCTTCATGGTGGGTACAGCTGCCTCTATGCAGCTATTAACATGCTTGTACAGGATTTCTGTGAACAGTTTTGCATAGGCAGAAGTGTGTTCAGGGTTTATAGTGGCTTGAAATTTTGCCAGGTTCTCACTTAATAGCAGGAGGTTAGCCTTTGAATAGTTCCTGAATATTCCAGGTTTAGCTGGGGGTCCAGGTTTTATTTTTACTTCAAAGGTGACCATTTTGTGGTCTGACCTTACCAGGGAAGGAATTATAGTAGGGGGTGTGCAGCAGTCTCCCATATTAGTGAGGACCAGATCCAATATGGTTGCACCCCTGGTTGGTGTAGGACTACCTGGTTCAGGGAGTTTGTGTTTACAAAATCCAGGAATCTCTGTGCATGTACATTTGGTGTTGTATAGGATTCCCAGTTAATAGTGGGGTAATTAAAGTCACCCATGAATATGGTATTGGGTTGGATGGTTAGTGTTTCTTATAAGTTTAAATACATGGTATGGGTTTCCTGAGTCATAGAGGAGACCTATAGCTTGCAATGAAGTGTTATTGGATTTTACCTATAGTGATTTGAACATGGAGCAGCTCAAGTGCATTGTCCTGTTTGACTAGCCTTGAAGTATATTTACTTTTAATGTAAATAGAGACACCTCCATCTTTATTCCCTGCCTGTGAAGCAGCTGGCCTAAATGTGTGGAAGGCATTATAAACTTACGCTGTTGGTGTACTCTCCATAGCTTTAAATATTATATTTAGAATCATTGGCAAAGAAAATATGGGACTCAGAAATTCAAGGATATAATTGGTATGGTAATCAAGAAAAGTTGACTTTATTTGCAGATGATATTATTCTGTACCTAATAAAACCACAAAAGGACATTTCAGTGTTATTGGACATTCTGAGACAATTTCAAGTCTTTTTGAGATGCAAAATGATTGAAGGTAAAATAAAGACAATGGGTGTAAATTGTGTAGACACACACAAATTGGTTCAGCAATACCCTTATTTATGGGGACATGATAAAATGGATGACTTAGGGGTATGGGTTAAATTGTATTCTGTTATGGCAGCTAAGGATATGTGGGAAGTGACTAAACAAAAGATAACAGAAAAACTGAGAAAATGAAAGCTCTGTTTTATGGAAATGGATAACAAAATACAAGCAGTGAAAATGTTTTTGTCCCTTTGATTTTATACACAGGCAATGTATATTTTCATCCACCAGAGTAGAAGCTGTTGATAGCAATGAATAAAGAGTCGAAGGATTTTATCTGGGAGAAGAAGAGGACAAAGTAGTGCATTATGAAAATCATTCCCTGTCAAGACATCTGCAGGGATATCCTCAAACACACCTACTTGCTTGCTTCCTTTTCCACCCTCCCAGTCAAGACAAATCCTGACCAAAGGTATTTAGAATGGGATCCCTCCTAAAGCTCTGACTAGAGTGGACCATCCAAGCAAGTACTGCTCCTTTTTAACTACTGCAGGATTCACAATGGTTATATCAGAAGCTGTGTATCTCTAGGCCATTGCCTGTTTTCCATCCACCAAGATAGAATACAAACTCTGGTGGTAGTTTGGTACCCCTGTTGTCCCCAGACAACTGACCACTGGCATTCTGTTATTCTGTTATTCCCACTTGCTAGCTCCCCCATCTTGCCTGCATGGAAATCTATATGCTACATGGCCCCACTGGTTACATTTAAAACATTTAACCCTTGATCCTGGCTGTGTACCTGAACTAGTGGCTTCCCCTGTTATTGGTGAACTCTGTTAAGGTGGTTTAGGTTGCCTACCATAGGTTCCCTTATATCTATGTGCAGCACTGGGTATCCCATTCCTATGCAGTGATACCCTGCTTGCTAAATACAGATCCCCTTTCTTCTCCAGCTCATTTACAGAGTTGCATTCTTGGTCTGCCAACCAGATTCTCATGTCCTCAGGCAAAGTGCTAAGGGCTTGTTCCCTCACCAAAAGGTCTTCCAGCCATCAAAAATGGTGACCTGACACCCACTTACCTACCTATGAAAATAAGTGCTTAACTCAGCAATATAATCACACACACTTTCATTTGCCTTGCATTTATGCTCACAAAGCTTTTTCTGTAACCTTCAGGCATTAACTTAAAACATTCCAATAAACATTATTAACTGTATCATAGTTTAAGTAATCAGTATCAGACAATTTAGAAACGGCAGTTAAAGCTTTACCAGAGAGTGAGGAGTCAGGAACTGTACCCAGAGCCCTTGGTCAACATTACACTGTTTACATACTCTTTCAAATATATGAATAAAACTATCAAAATTTTCACCCTCCATAAATTAAGAAAGAAATTTACTGACCTTTGTTGCTTCTGGGGTTTGGTTACTCCCTTCCCCCATTACCTCCATGACTCTGGCAAAGGGCCAGTATTTATTTTTCATGCTGACTCCAGCTTCCAAACACCACATCTTCTCTGCTGATTTTAATTCCAAATGTTTGGCCTATATTTCAAGTATCTTTAACTCCAGATGGGTTTTTAAGTCCTCTGATGAAAAGGAGAATTGTCCTATTTCTGAGAGCTGCACATCTCCAATGCCAGACTGGTTGTCCTCCTGGTTGCTAGTCTGTGCTGCAGCTGTGATTAAGGCTGCAGTCATTTCCCCTTTGGTCAGGCTGGCATGCACCCATCCTTTGGCTTGGCACATCTCAGCCAACTGATGCCTTGATAGCTTGCCATAATCCTCTGCTGACATCCTTGCCTGCTCTCCCTGACTAACTAAGCTAACAAAAAGTAAATAAATAAAACTATTGTGATATGAAACTCTGAATGTCTACTTTCTGGCTGCTTGAGAGTACAAACACCTTCTTTAGTGACCACTGCTTACAGGCTACAGAAATTCAATATCCACACCACTGCTCACCAATATGTGATGGTCCCACCACTGCCAACCAGTATATAATGACCCCTCTCTGGAACAGTAATCAAGGAGACTGAATCCTCACCACTGACACTAGACAGGGACATTCACTTGGAATACAAATGGATACACTCACTATTTCCAGCTGCAGCTCTCTGCATCAAGTACAATTTTTTTTAAGAGCACACAGGAAACACACTCAGTCTGAGGACTGGATCTCTTTCTCTATCTGTCTCCCTCCAGGTCCCCATAAACACCCCACTGGTACAGTTGTAGGGTTAGGTCCTTGGCCGGAGTGTCCAAGTCAAGTCCTCCAGTGCACTCTCTGTGAACCCAGTGCTTCATGTCCCTGCTCCAAGTAGCTGACACACACACACACACACACACACACACACACACACACACACACACACACACACACACACACACACACACACACACACCTGGGAAAGGCTCGCACAGCTTTACCTGCTTCCCCCTTCTGTCCAGAATATCAGGTAGTTATCATTGCCACCAGACACTCCACAATCAGCTACTCTAAGGCCCTTAACAAAGGATGTCCAATTATACTGCATAATATTAATATTAATACAAATGGTAGTAGTTGACCAAGACAGATAGGCCTTCAGGAGTGGCCCACACAGTGTCAGCAAATAAATATAAGCATTTTCAAAGGTTAAATATTTTCTAAAAGGACCAGCCACTATAAAAGTTTTAAATATATTTAATAATAAATAATAAAATAACATGGAAATACTGAATATATTTACAGTAAACCACAGGGTTCAAATCACAGGAAATATTGAAAATAACATTGATGGACAGACTCAGATAAATAAAAAAAACAACATCTAAACTAAGAAATAAAAAACCAAACAAAAAAACAAGAATGAAAAAAAAAAAACAATGTTGCTGAGTGATTTTCCTTGAAAAAGCCCGATAATATACGGGTGAAAGTGCTTGGAGTAATTTTGTTTCAATAAAGACTGTTTGTTTCAAAGACCTTTCGGCCGTTGCCAGTAATTTCACCTTGGTTGGAACAAGTTGGATTAAGTAGCTGCTAATTACGGGTCCTAAACTACTGAGCTGTGTTTTTTTCAACATCTAAACTAAACTTCACTATATTTTCCTGACTGAATCTAGGAGAATTACTATTCCCTACTTGCTTAATAGAGCAAGGCAGATGATGTAGTGAATGGTCCTTATTATTGTCAGACCCAAGGCAGAATACTCAATACTGAGAGATTTGTCTTTGTAGTATCTAAAATTTCCAGGATGACTGGCAGAATGACCTCATCTGGTCACCTGGCTCTAGGTTCTCACACTATTCCCCTTTGAAGCTTGAGACAGAAATTTAGCATAGACAGCTACAACATACATCTAAATGTTTATGGTAGTGCTTGGGGCTTCCCTTCTTTTTACTGAGCTAATGAACAAAGGCTTCTTCCAGACCTCACATCTCCGGTCCTATTCAGCACAGGTGGTGATGTGTTTATTGCTTAAGAGCTAATTTAATTTTAAGGATTTTCCAAAACTAACTGGACTGAGGTTAACCGCTCCTCTTCCAGTGTCCTTTGCTAACATATATACATGCAGTTCTAATACATTTGTAAGATATGCATTTGTGGAATTCAGTTTGATATTCAAATACCAAACAGTTCTAATACATTTGTAACACAAGCTTCTTGTATAAATTAGTTTGATATTCAAAGGACATATCATTCTTTACAGAACTCCCGCTGGCTATGCTGGCACTAGCCCATATCATCACAACTTGCACCAGATATAAAAAAACTAAAACATAGCACAGATAAAGTATGGAACAACTGGCATAAAGGAAAAAAGGTAACTAAGAATACCATCCTAAAGGGTTAGCAAAACTATTATACTTGTCTATAGGAAAACTACTGCAAAACTCCAAAGCAGTTTTGGTCAACAGCCAATAAATTTATACAACCTGGACAATGATCACAACCCTGACCTTTCATATATGAAGCAAACTATAACACAGGAAGCAGACTTAACTCATACTACATAAATATTGCAAACTCCCTTAATAAATTCAGTGTGCTCACAAACATCAGTAAGTGACTAACTGTACTACCTTCTCACTTACCACATCTCCTACCGCCATGATAAAAAATAATGATAACAGATGAAATCTAGATGAAATGGATGCTTCCCTATTCTTAGACCTGTCCAAAGAAATGATGAAGTTTCCTATCTGATGCTATTACTTAATCTCATCAATGACGAGGTCATCTGAAGGCTGGTCAGACTGAACGATGAGGTTGAGCTTCTCCAGGTCCAAGTTACACCAGGCAAAGTCACATACCATATCCTTGCTCTATGAGCCAGGAAAGTCATAACTCATACTTAAACTTACTGGAGATACTCGCCATTCAACCCAATACCATATTTATGGTGACTTTAACTACTCCACTATGAACTAGGAATCATACAGGACCTCAAACCTGCAGGCCCATAGAGTTCTGGACTTTGTAAACACTAACATCCTGCATCAGATAGTCCACATGCCCACTAGGGGAGCAAACATACTGGACCTTGTCCTCACTAACATGGGAGAATGCTGTATCCCCCCTCCTCTGTGTAATGTCCTGTCTGTTAAGGCCAGACCATAAAATTGTCTACTTTGAATTAAAAATAAAAACCATGACAAACTTCTTGATAAGTGACAATCTGACAAAATATTAAGGCTCCCAATCCCTGAGAACACAGTTGCCTATGTTGAATTGTTCACAGATACTAAATACAATCTTGTTAATAAATGCAAACTGTGTCTATCAGAAATAAGCTCAGAACACACTCAAAAAATAAGCCAGCATGATGGAATTCAAGTATCAATAGGCTGTACATCATAAGGAGGAACATCATAGCAAAAGTCAAGGAATACATTCCAAAGAAAGATAAAAACTCCCTCATCAATATAAACAAACAACACAGAGGGTGAATCAGGTCTACCAAAGGCAATTTTGAGGTAAAAATAGCCTCCCAGACCAAGGACAACCACAAGGCTTTCTTTAGCTATGTTCATAACCTCAAAGGTTATATACAACAATGTGCAGAGCTAATTGTGAACAGAGCCACCTACATGTAGTCGAAGATATACTGACTGACAAATTCATCTCTAGTTTCCCCCACCCCCCCTAGTCACCCCCTCAAGAAGCACCATCAAACATAACCTCCACAACCATCACTAGAGAACAGATCCTAAATGCCCTCTCCAAGGCCATAAACACTGCATCAAAGGGCCCCAGTAACATCACAGGATGCCTCCTAAATAGCATGAAACACAACTTAACAGGACCACTGGAGTTGATATTTAAACATAGCCTCTAGTCATGTTTCATTCCACATGAATGGAGAACTGCAGCAGTTATCCCTCTGCATAAGGGCTGGCCTTCTATGGACCCCAGAAACTACAGACCCAGTGGTCTGACTAGTCTCATATGCAAAGCCATAGAAAGAATTATCCTGGAAATGATTAGTAATGACATGAGAAATCTCCAGACATTGGATCCAATGCAGTTCATTTTTATCAAGGGAAGACCGTGCCTACTCAAGCTGGTAGACTTCTTTGAAAAGGTCACCAAGGCAATGAATGAGAGCAACATGGCACATACTGCCATACCTCACTCAGATATTGTAAACAAACTCACAGAATTAGATATAAACCCCTATGTTACATGCAGGATTGCCAGCTGGTTTTAGATAAGACTCAGGAATTAGAATATGGGAGTCCACCTCCACAAAGAGGCTGTTACTTGCAGAATCCATTAGACCTTAGTGCTGGGTCCTCTTCTTTTTGGCATCTACTTCTTGGAAATCAATGCCAATATCAAGGGCCTCTGGGTGACCAAATGTGCAGATGACTACAAACTGGGAGCAGTCATACAATCTTTCCAAGGCACTAATATCCTCCAGGAAGGGCATTAGCTAGACAAATAACTGGTGCCATAGACATGGCTTAAAACTCAATGCCAAGAAATTCATAATAGTACCCTTTGGATAGTTGGCTACCCCAGGAAAACATATCATTGATAACACACCCCTAAAAATAGAGCTAGTAGCTGGGGATTTCATGACATATGTAGATAGTAGTCTGGCTTTTGACCAACATGTTTCTGAGGTTGTAAGGAAATAATTGTGTGTTGTTCAACTTATAAGCAAGGATATGGCATCTAGGTCCAAGGAAGTCATTGTTACACTGTACTTAGCCCACACCAGATCCATCACTGAGTACAATGCCCCCTTCAGTATGTACCTGACCTAGCACATGCAACAACTGAAATGTTCACAGAGGTTCCACAAAAAAAGAATACATTGCTTTAACAACATGTCCTCTGCAGATTGCTTCAAAGCCCCGTCGCTATCCCCCATTTCCTACAGAATGTTGAGGGGAGATCTATCTCTGGCATACAGTGGATGCAAGAATCCCACACTAATGGACCTTTTTCATATTCACAAAATAAATAGCATCAGAACTACCCAATCCAGGGACTTAAACCTTGCTTGCAACATAAATAGGACATGTTGTAGGGACAGGCATATGTCTCAGAGTATAGCCCTTCTGTGGAACAGGCTTCCATGTGAAACAAAATTCTTCCCTTACCCTATTCAAGCATAACCTGAACCAATGAATGGGAAATAAGAAATTCACCCCGGTCTATCACCTATGGTTCTAATGGATATAGACAACCTGTAAATGTTTGACCACCCATACCCTAGCTTACACATACCCCTAAAAATAACCTATAGGGCACCAAACTTGTTGGAAAGAGTCAGGATGCATGGCTAGATTTAAAACACCCTTGTGATCATTAGGCAAGTATATACCTATCTTTATCCATAAACAAGAGCTTCCAGTTTCTCAGTTTTTGCATTATTTTTTGTTTATTCTCTTTCCGCTTATCCTTAGCTGCCATAACAGAAGGCTTTTTGATGCATACTAAATACTTCATCTTATTGTGTCCCCATAAATATGGGTATTCCTGAATGAATTTGTGTGAGGGATGTAATTTATGGCTATAGCCTTTATATTATCTTCATTAATTTTAAATCCCCAAAACACTTGCAACTGTCTCAAAATGTTGCACAACACTGATAAGTACTTTTCAGGATTTTTCAAGTACAAAATAATATAGTTTGTAAACCAAGCCACTTTTTCTTGATTACCATACCAATTTTATCCTTGAATTTCTGAGTCCCTTATCTTCTTTGCCAATGGCTCAAAATATGACACAAGTAACAAAGGGGAAAGAGGACAACCCAACTTGGTTACTCTGTTCAAACATAACTTATTGAAGAAGAATCCTCCCACTTTAATTCTTTTTTTTTCTCAATTTTTTTTTTATTTTCAATTAAAATAACATTTACATAATATTTTTAAATATCATTTTAAACAACTATATACAATATTTACAATAGCCTGACTTTCAATTATATACACTGTATGTTATTAAATATAGGATTAACAGATCAGTTATCAGAGATACAATATTGATTACTGCAGAGTGTCCAGCAAATATATAACTTTCTTCCAAGGATTATTTACCAATGGCCTGGAATAGATTCATAGTTCTTTGATTTTTATTTCCATCAATGCATTTGTCTTCAGTAAAGTGTAGAATTCTTCCAAGGTCAGGGGTGTATTTGAATTCCACCTTCTGGTTATGCATTTCCTAGATATAGCAAGTATTGTCCATAACAAATACATATTTGTCTTATTCAGATAGGGACCTTCATTTACATTTAGAATTATCAATACTTTAGTTAAGGTAAAGGATTCATTAAATAAAGCTTGTAAAAAATTATTGATTCCATTCCAATATGATTTAATTTTATTACATTCATAAAAAATATGAATCCAGACTACTTTATTTAACTTTTCACACCTCCAGCAAAATTCATTTGTAGTAGTATTAATCTTTTAAATTCTATCTGGTGTTAAAAATGCTCTATGTAAGTATCTCCAGTTAAATATTTTCTAGTACTGTGTGTTAGAGGTGTAATTAACTGATAGCAAGATGTTAGTTTTAATTTCTTCTGTTAACTGCAATGACTGACCTTTTGTTAAGAACTGCCAGTATGATGGTTTGGGAATTGTTTTATATGTTATTAACTCTTTATATAGATTTTAAATGGAATTTTTCTTTTCACAACTATTATATATAAATTCATACAGAAAACTTATTAGATTTGGAATATCTTTAAATGAGGAATTATTAATTCATCTGCATAAATCTTGAGTGTACATTAGAATGCTTTGTAAGGTTAATCAGTCCTGTGTTGGAATATTGTAAGCAGTTTTTATCATATGTATATCTAAAACATTTAATTTATTTACACATTGAAACCAGCATTAGAATCCATTTTGTTCACAGGAGGTTATTATTTCCCTATATATTTTGTGAGGAAAGTTCTTAGTGATGGTAAATGGGGTTAAAAGGTCAAACTGAAGTTTTAGATCTATGTTTGCATTGATAAGTTTCCTAAAGGAATTGATGTAATGATTAATCAGTGTTGTTTTAAAAGGTTTTGTTATATTATATTGTATACTTATGCATAGTATGTACCAGGGTTTGTTTGATTTCTCTACTATTGTTTTTTTTTAACAGATTAAATTAATTTGTTAATATAGCCATTGTTAATTCTTTCCAGTTGGCAAAATAGTTTGGGTTTATCCAGTCTATTGTAGTTTTAAGCACAGATGCTTTTATATATGTTTCTATTTCTGGGAAGTTCAAGCCTCCTTGTTTCCAGGGTCTAATGTGATGAGTTAGAGCAACTCTATTCTTTTTGGGATACCATAAAAATGTTATTAAACATGAGTTTATTTCTTTAAGAATGCATCTTCCAGGAATTAACTGTATTGCTAATGCTAGATATAGTATTTTTTGGCAATAAGACCATTTGTATTAATTGCAATCTGTCTTCAAAAGTTAATATAATTTTGTTCCACTTTTCTATATTTTTTATTGTTTCAATAATGTTTTTATAATTTATTAATTGTTTTGTTTATATTTTTGCATAACACTATTCCTAAATAATTTAGCGTAAGTTCTTGTTTTCCTATGATGGGTTTATCCGTATCTTGTAGTTCTTTCTTATTTAAAAATAGAAATTTTGATTTTGATCTATTAAAGTGTAGACCTGAAATCTTATAAATTTTCTCCATTACTTCTTCTAGCTCTCCTAATGACTCTCTGGAGTTTGATAGGGTTAATAAAATATCATCAGCAAAAAGCATTATTTTAGATATGTACTGGTCATAGACTTCTATTCCTTTTATTCTTGGATTATTGCGTATTATTTCTTCAAGTATTTCTATAGCCAAAGCAAATAAAATAGGAGAAAGGGGGCATTCTTGTTTAGTACCTTTTGTTATATGGATAGATTCTGAGGTGAAAGGACCAAATTTAATGTAGGCTAAGTTATTAATATATATGTTTTTTAGTAAAAAGATGAAGGGAGGAGGAAATTCAAATAATGCTAAAGTTTTAATTAGATATTCCCAGTTGAGGGAATCAAAGGCTTTTTCTATGTCTAATCTGATTACAAGTGTTTCTCTCTCTTCTTTATTCACATAATCTATAACAGTAAGTATCCTTTTAATATTATCATGTGTGTGCCTGTTATATGAAAATCCAGTTTGATCATTATTATCTTTGAAAGTGGGATTTTCATTCTGTTAGCTAGTATTGACATGAATATTTTGTAATCATTATTCAGTAATGATATAGGTCTATATGAGGTGCAAAGGTCTGATGGTTTGTTATCTTTTAGAATTGGTGTTCTGAGAGAATATTTCCATGAGGGTGGTATTTTTGCTTCTGACTGGACTTCTAGCAAAGTTTTATGAAAAATGGAGATTACTGTTGAAGGGAAGAGTTTGTACATTTCCATAATTATACCATCTATCCCTGGAGCTTTGTTAGATTTACTTCCTTTTATCTTGTCAACAATTTCTTTGTAGGATATAGGTTTTTGGAGGTCTAGTTTTAAGTTTTCAGGATTTTTTTTATATTGATAAGGTTTGTATCTAAGTTTATTTGGTTGGTATCTAAATCTTCTTTTTTGAAGTGTTCCATATAATGGAACCAAAATGCTTCAATGATGTCTCCTATATCTGATACTTTTTTCCCTTTCTTTTCATGCTATATACTACTAATGTTATTTGCTTTAGATTGTATTTTAATTCTTGTAGATAAGTTATGTAAATATCTGAGGGAGGTGGCTAATGAGTTTATTTTTAATTTTTCCAAGGCTAGACAAGTTTTGTGTGTTAGAATTTCATTATATGTTTTATTTAATTCCTCTATTTCTTTTTTGACTTCTGGACAATTCTGATTTTTTTTTAGATTTTGCTGTCAAAAGTCTGGTTTGCAAGTCTAATGATTCAGATTCCCACTCTCTAACTTTGTTTTTTTACCAGCTAAGGGTCTTACCAAATAAATGTGCTTTTAATGAGTCCCAAACCATGACTCTACTGATTTCTGTTGTATTTTTAATTTCAAGAAATAACTGTAGTTCTGACAACATCCAGGGTCTAAATTCTTTAATTTTCATGATATATGATGGAATTCTAGTTGAGAGGATTAAAGGTTTAAACTCTGTTTGGAGCTTCATTATCAGAGAGTCATGATCTGAAAAGGGGCATGGAACTACTGAGAAGTTGAGGATTTTTGTTTATAAATCTTGAACTATGAATAATTTTTCTATTCTGGTTTGTGTTCCAAATCTATGGTCTTTGTGGGAAAAATAATAAGGATTTATCATATTTTACTTTAAAAGTGTCAATTAAATGAAATGAATTAATCCATTTTTTTAAGGATTTTGAAATAGTTGCTATGCAAAAAGGCTTCTTGGTGGTTTCAGAAGCTTCTAAGGTACAATTAAAGTCTCCCCCAAGTATAGGATTTCCTTTATAATTGTTGGAAATAAAATCTAGGTGTTTTTTTAACCGCTCCTGCTCCAAATTCCTAGGAACCAATATAGATTAGCTAAGGTCCATATTCTGTTATTAAATTTAATTATAACAAATGCTAGTAGACCTTCTTTGTCTTCATATTTATAAATAACTTTTGGAGTGATTAGAATTGATACTCCTTTTGTCTTTGTTCTATAGGAGGATTGAGCTAAGACTGTATAGTCCTTAGGGTTCCAAATAAAGCTATCATAAGTCTTAAAATGCATTTCCCAGAGAAATACTACTTGTGCCTTATTTAGATTTAAATATTTTAGTAAGTTTGATCTTTTATTTGCATTATTTAAGCCATTAGTATTTAATGATAAGAATGTTAAATCCATTTCAAGTTATTGTTGGAAGAAACTTTTTGCTTCTTTTTTTATTTTGATTATAGTAGTTATACCATATTCTCTGATAACATTAGATGTTGTTTTTATGTGTGTAAACTTGGAAGTGTAATTTAATGTTCTTTCTTCTTTAAATATAAGTAGGGTATAATTCTGGTCAGGCTTTAAAAAAGTACTTCTATAAACCATTAATTCTAAAGTATCAAATACACGTAAATATGAATTTCCCATTAAACATGGAATGAAAGTCATTCCTAATCCAATAGCTAAAGATAGATCTATTGGATTATCACTCATACCTTTAACCAACAATATCAACTGAGCTCCATATGTTAAATTATTATATGGAGAATTTTCTTAAAAGAGATATGAAATTGTATATTATTCTATTATTGTTCTATAGTATTTTATATATCAGGGTGGAATGTTAGTAGTGTAAACAATTATTATGTTGTCTTAGAAAATATCCAATATTTAGTTACCCTTAAGAGATCCCAAACATGTCAGATATGTCATTTTGTATAAATTAAATGCAGCAGAGGAGCATACACTAAATAAGCCAACAACAAATAGATTATTACTAAAATAATTTGACTAAAAGGACTCTACAGGAGTCAATGAGTGATTACCAATGAAATATGAATTTACTGTAGGTGTGCTGTCTTCCTTTACTTTCCCACTCTTCAGCTCACCAACTTCAACTTCACTTATGAAAAGACATGGTTTATCAGTGGTATCCTGACTCAGAGTAGAGGCGCCCTACATTCTAGTGTGCAGTGCTTTTACAAATATATAGATTTACAAAGCAGAGTCTAAGAATGAACTATGATCACCCTGACAATTCCCATCCTGCATAGGGCACTTCCTGCTTCCAGAATGGGTAATCACATCAGGTCTAGAATGAATGTGAAGGTACCTATATGGTAATCAAGACTTACCTTAGGTAAGTATTAATCAAATAGTATTTAGAGCATCTTAGAGAGTACTCGGGGCAGTTAGAATACTCTTAATCCTCTCCTCCCTTGACCAAAAACAGAGATTTCCCTTCCCTTTCTTTTCCTTGTTTTAAATCAGTACTAATAAAAGAAATTCAGCAAACATAGGTAAACAGAAATAACATTCAGTAGTCAATCTTGTACATGAATTGCAATCCATTAAACAAGTCAGTGACTAACATCACTTTAGTAAACATTATATAGACAAATTAGAAATAATTTCATAGCTCTTTAAATTTTCTGATAAAGCAAAAAGTTAACAATAAGCTATTTTTAGCTAAAAGTATAAAGCATTTCAATTTTTCCTTGCATGTATACATTTCACCTTATATTGTAGTGTCAATAGCTGTCTTTGAAATCTGTACAATACTTCACTTCTTCAAATCACTCCTTTTTAAATTAAGGTTTTGGTTTGTCAAAATGGCAACAATATTTCAAGGGCACAATTAATATTTAGACTGATGTTTCAAATAAATAACTTGTCAGTTGCCAATTGAGTTGATTAGTGCAAATATAGCATGTTGCAAAAATAATATGTATTTTTTCGTGTGCTCGAGAGACTGTCATATGCAAGTGACAAATATAATGTAGCATATATAGAGCAGATAGCTTATGGATTCAGGTTGTTAAAGTAAATTATGCTTATTAATCAGGCAGTTTCATTTAAATTCACAAGTAATTTGGGGACACTTCAGTTGAGTTTCCAGGAATATGTAGTCCAATGTGAATAATTGAGTCCACTTTGCCTCATAAACATGTCACAATTCATTAAAATAAGCAGAGTCTAACATCTGTCTAATAATCATTATGAAGACAAAGAATAGTAATTTCCTAGCTGTTAAAACTTTCTGATATTGCAAAATGTTGACAGTAAGCTATTTTAACTGGAAGACTAAAACATTTCAATACTTCCTTGTGAATATATATTTTTACTTTTACTGTAGTGTCAAGAACTGTCTTTGAAATTGTGCATTACTTCACTTTTTTCAAGTCATTCATTTTACAGTTCAGATTATATTTTGTCAAAATGTCAATAGCATTTCAAGGGTACATTTAATATTTAAACTGATATTTTAAATGAATAGCTATCAGTTACCAAGTGAGTTTATACAGAGTGTGAGGTAACTGCAAAGATAACATGTTGCAAAAAGTAATATGTATCTTTTCATGTGCTCTAGAGACTGACAATTTCAAGTAACATATAAAATGTAACCTTTACAGTGCAGACTGCTTGTGAAATCAGCATGTTAAAGTGAGTTTGTTTGTTTGTGTCTTTCGGCTTTTCCCGGTTAGGGGTCGCCACAGTGGAACTCCAGTCCGCTAATGATTGGTAGTTGATTTTTATGTGCCGCGTTACCAGCCCTGACACACAACCTTCAACGAAGGTACGCCCATTCACACATGTCTTCACGCAGAAGACACTCTAGTTTAGAATTGAACCGGACAGCGTCTTACTATGAGGTGACAACGCTATTGCAGCACCACCACCGCGGATAAGCAGCTACATTTCAGTGCACATGTAGTTTGGGAACATTTCAGTTGTGTTTCCAGGATTATGTAATCCTGTGAGGATAAATCATAAAATATTTACAAATAATCCTATTATGTATTTATTTTACCTTGTTTAAGTTGTTTTTCATTTTAATAACTAAACAACATTACTTTTTCTTATTATTTGTTATCTGTGAGGCTAAATGCACTTCGCAGATTCACAGTGTGCTAGGAAACTGCAGCAATTGTTTACTGTTGCTATGGCAACACAAATAGAATGTGAAGAAAGCTTCACGTCTCTTAACCAACAGTACATTTTTCCCTCCTTTTTTTATGTATTTGTTAATTCTGTTTGTTTGTCTTTTCAGCTTTTCCCGATTAGGGGTCACCACAGAGGAACTCCAGCCT
Organism: Protopterus annectens; assembly: GCF_019279795.1. Taxonomy (NCBI): domain Eukaryota; kingdom Metazoa; phylum Chordata; order Ceratodontiformes; family Protopteridae; genus Protopterus; species Protopterus annectens. The sequence goes on along the minus strand of NC_056726.1, from coordinate 1,823,206,028 downwards.
GCTAATGATTGGTAGTAGATTTTTATGGTGCCGAGTTGCCAGCCTGATGCCCAACCTTCAATGAAGGCACACCCATTCATGCATGTCTTTCGAACGCCACTCGACCATGGGGAGGACATGTAAACTCCACACAGAAAGCACCCCGGCCGAGAATCGAACAGGACAGCCTCTTGCTGTGAGGCAAGAATGCTACCGCTTCACCACCGTGGCTTTATGTATTTGTTAATACTAAAAGGAAATAATTCAAAGGACATGTGTACATGAATGGAACATTTCAGAGTTAATCAAGTACATGTCCCCAATCCCAATAAGCATAACAGTGACTATCATTAATCTAATAAATATTGTAATAACAATTAAATAAGTTCACTATTCCAATTAGTCTACCTTATAACTAGATTATTTTAGACTATTATTATCTATGTATAGATAGTGAGTTATTAAATATATACAGACTATATTAGTATAGTAAATAGGAGAGAATTTAGAAAGGGAGACGATGCAGTTAAAATAAATAATGAGAAAAGAGGGAAGAGAGAAAGAAAAGAGAAAATTAAGAGAAATACATATATACTATGTATGTTGATTTACAGTATAAATATTTTATGTGCTATATAACCCTCCTTCTGTGAAAGAAAAGTACCCTGTTTTACATACCTGAGGTAATGTGAATACTCCCATGTGTCATCTATTTTCAAAAAAATATAGATAAAGATTCCAGTAGTTAGTTACCTTTGTTTTAAAATTCCAAGCAGTAAACCTGGTCCTTTAAAGTAATGTTAAAACAATTCATATCATAGTAGATGCTTTGAGAGATTTGGCTGTAACAGTATCAGTCTTTTGCTTCTTCTTTTTGACATCTGTCCAGACATTTGTTTCTTTTGTTCTCTTGAGAGAAGGTGACATCCAATTCATATCTTCTGGTAAAGTAATCATATTATTGGTTTTAATAAATGAAGAGGCTTCCTCTAAGTCAATAAAAGTTCTCATCTCGTTGGCATACAGTATTCTTATCTTAGCTGGATATGCAAGTTATGCCTTGAGGTTATTTTGTTTCAGAAACTTTATCATTGGCCACACTTTTTTCCTTTGTTCCATTATTCTAGATGAATAGTCATTATCAAATCTTATCAGGCTCTGTTTATATTTTAGAGGTGCCTTCCTCCAAGCAGATCTTAAAACCAGTTCCTTGTCCAAGTATGAATGAAATTTGATAATTATTGACCTAGGAGGAGAGTTTGAGTTAGTGGCAGGTTTCCTAAGAGCTCTGTGTGCCCTTTCAATGCCAAAGGAAGGTCCTTCTTTTAAATTTAAAAAGTCAGGCATCCAGCTTGATAAAAAGGAAATAATATCCTCGCCTTCTGTGTTTTCAGGTAATCCGAAAATCCTGATGTTATTTCTCCTCTCCCTGTTTTCCAAGTCATCTACTTTATTAACCAACCAAGTGTTTTGTTTAAGAAGCAGTTCTTTCTGTGTTTCCTCTTCCTTAAGTCTGCTTTCTAAGTAATTTAGAGAAACCTCTATTCCTGTTATCCTTGTCTGGTGTTGTTGTAGCATTTCCTTGAGGGTGTCAGCCTGTTTTTGACTGCTTGTTTTAAGATTTTCCAGGTTCTCTTTAAAATCATCCATCTTCAAAGACAACTCCTGCAGGGTAGATGCCATCTGTTGTAGTTCTTTCTTTAAGGCAGCATCCTGATGAGAATACTTTGAGTTGCTCATTTTAACAAGTGAATATGTCTCCAAGCTTTTTGATAGGAAATTATTTGTAAAACTTCACCAAAGTTTCTAATTATGTAAATTAGTCCTTTATCTATAAGATTTTATACTTTGAAGAAAAAAAAACAATATTTTTCCTGTCTTATTTAACTAGTTATATGGAGCTCTAAAATACTGCTGCTTTCAGTTAGCCATTCAGGCTCCGCCCCCCACTTTAATTCTTGACTCCAATCCTTCATATATCCTCCTAATTAACATTATTATTGCATCAGGGAATGCAAATGCTTCCATTGCCCTACCCATAAAGTCCCAGCTTACACTGTAGAATTAGTTCTGAGGATTTCCTGTTTTGGACGAAAGCAATCAACTTTAAACTAAGCATTGTGTGTGTGTGTGTGTGTGTGTGTGTGTGTGTGTGTGTGTGTGTGTGTGTGTGTGTGTGTGTGTGTGTGTGTGTGTGTGCGTGTGTGCGTGTGTGAATGTGTGTGTAGTCTTTAGTGGTATTTTGGGGTGGATTATTAGTATCTGCTAACACTGATATAGCCATTTTTGGTTACTCTGCAGAAAGTTTTCTCTGCATTAAGGCCCACCAAAAACAGCAACAGCAATATTGTCTTACATTCTGCCTCCCTCTGGATCATCATTGCTCTATTAATGTTGTCAAAAGTTTGCCTTCCCTCCACAAATCCAAAACACTGCATGAATCAGCAACCTCTTTCCAAGTGTTATGGCCCAATTAAGATAAATCCAAAAGAAACACCAGCACTGCAGAGCACTAAAATCCAAAATTTATTGCAAGTACACAGGCATAAAAAGAGAAAAACAGTTTCATACAGTTCAACCAAGCTTCGTCAGTTTATCAAGCCACCAAACTGACAAACCATTAAATACTAGGCAAAAATCACATATTGTGTGTTCAGAATGTTCAGAGGTGTTATTTGTGCTAAATTTAGAACCACTGGCCCAGAAAAAGGGGACTCAGAAATTCAAGGATATAATTGGTGTCACTTTCATGTGTGGGACACAAATAAAGAGTATTCGTGGGTTCTGTTCACGCAGCTTTATTTCATACAAACACATCACTATAAAGACTTACTGATTCTAATTAAGTAACTTATATACATACTAACAACTGTGATCATGCATGCTCTCTGACTGATCCTTCAAAACGGCACTAGGAATTGCACGTGTGAGAACTTTATATACATGCACATACAGCCTTGCATGCTTCTTAAAGATATAGCACACATTTTACACTATGATCTACATCCTCCCTCTTTGAGAAATAGATCATCCAATTGTTATGATATTCATTCATATCCTGTGACATAAAATTGGGAATTATGTTTAACAACTGTGATAGTTTCTGCAAAATGGTTGTCCTGTGGAATGTTCAAATCACTTTCTGGAACAGAATCAGACTTTTGAACACATTCTGGTCTGAAAACAGTGTCTGACTCATTCTTTGATTTAGAGTTTGCATCACAGAAACAATGTTGTGATTGCAATGATGATAATGATTATGGTACAGGAAGAATATGTCTGCAATTCCTCCGATATCCCACACCCACTGAGTGTACCAAGTAGGATCTCGGCTTGGCACAGATGCGTGTAATCTGTCCTGTTCGATCAAAACCTTTTGTTGTCTGGATTCATGACATCTCTCCTTCCCTCAATGGATGAAGTTATCTGCTCTGTCATAACTAGATTTCTGGATATTACACTTCTTAAAGTATTGAGCCTTCATGGTTTTAGTGTTCTTAGATTTAGGGTGCAACAAACTTGAAGAAATAGGTATCATAGTTCTAGTTTGCCTGGAAAGTAGTCTTTGAGCAAGTGAGCCAAGAATATCATCACGGAGTATGTTTCTGAGATTAAGTAAATTCAAGAATACATCTGTATTGTCACTTTTTGACCTTTCGAGTAATTGCCTTGCACTCTGCACTGCATGTTCAGCTAGACGATTGGACTGAGGATATTCAGGACTATTAGTGACATGTACAAAGTCCCATTCTTTTGCAAATTTCTGAAACATCTGTATTCAGTACCATTGTCAAAAAGAAGTTTGTGTGGACTACCGTGAACTGAGAAATTATGTTTCAACTTAGTAATAACAGCAGTTGTGGTTAGGTTAGGTAGTAGATCAATTTTAAATTAATTCAAATAAGAGTCTACCAGAACTAAGTAGTGTTAATGTTCCACTCAAAGATGTCAATCACTACAGTAGACCAGGGTAGTTCAGGTATTGGACTTAGATGAAGTGGTTCTCTTTGCAAATGCAATCCAGTACTATTGCATACTGAACAAGAAGAAAGAACTCTATCAATGTATTTTGGTAATGAAGGCCAAAATACTAATTATCTTGCTCTTCTCTTAGTGGATGTGGACCCTGGGTGACCATGATGCAAAATCTGGATATATTATTGTTGTAAGGAAGCAGGAACAACATTTTTAGGACCTTTGAAAATAATGCCATCTTCCATCAACAATTCATCTCTATAAGGAGAATACATTTGTACTTCAGGTGATTGCTTTGATGGCAATCTGACATTAATATAGTGATTGAGCTTCTGCAAAATTGGATCAGTCTGAGTGTGATTTCTTAACTCATCAAGTCTAGTGGTGGCAAATTATGCACTGACATCACATCAAAGTCAAAAGTCTCTGTTTTAAGCTGTTCTGTTGTAATTCTGGGTGATCTAGATAAGGTATCAGCCAGATAGAGCAATTTGCTTTAGTGTAGACCCTTTTGAAATTGCACTTTTGCAATTTGAGTATCATTCTTTGTCATCTCGCTGGAGCAGAATGCATAGGCTTCTTTAGAATAGTAACTAGAGGTTGATGATCAGTTTCAGTCTGAATAGCTCGACCATAAATATAATCATGAAACTTGGAACATGCAAATACTATTGCCAAAAGTTCTTTCCCAATATGACCACACTGCATCTCAGTTTGGGTTAGTGTTCTTGATGTATAGGCTACTGGTCTGCCCTCTTGAAGTATAACTGTGCCCAGACCAAATTATGAAGCATCACAGGAAAGAGTAACTGGTTTGTTCACATCACAGTATCTTAATGTAGGTGGGGTGGCAATTTTCTACTTGTGGTTTTCAAATGCCTTCTGGTGCTATTCCAACCATGACCATGCAGCATTTTTTGCATGTGAGCTCTCTTAAAGTTGCTGTCAACTCACTGAAATCTGGTATAGACCATGCCCAGAAAACTCTGTAACGCTTGTAAATTATCTGGTATAGACCATGCCCATAAAACGCTGTAAAGCTTTTACATTATCTGGTGCTGACATTTCAAGAATAGCTGCTTGTTTTGTTGGGTCTGGTCTCAAGACTGTACTTGTAAACAAATGACCAATGTACATAACTTCTAGAAGTCTGAATTTGCACTTCAGAGGATTGAGCTTTAAGTTTACTTCATGTTCTCTCTCTAGAACTATCTTGAGGTTTCTGGCATGCTCTGCTTCACCACTGCCTGCAATCAATAGATGATCTACTGTTATGGCACAGGGATAACCCAAAAAAATTTGTTCCATTGCACGCTGAAAAACTTCACTTGCAGAATTTTATTCCAAATGGCATCTTTAGGAATCTGTATCTGCCAAATGGAGTACCAAAAGTAGTTAGAAATCAGGATTTGTGATTCAGCATCACTTGCCAAAATGAACTCTTTGCATCCAAACACAAAATACAGTGGCATTCGGTATTATTGCTGCAACCTCTTCGACTGTGCACATTGGATGATATGGACTTTTTAATGCTTTGTTCAAATCTCTTGGGTCAATGTATATTCTAATTTTGTATGAGCTTTTTTTGTGAGTGGCTACCATGGACGACACCCATTCAGATGGTTTTGTGACTGGACAAAGCACACCTTGCTGCACCATTTTATCCAACTGAGCCTTAACTTTTTCTTACATAGCTATCGAAACTCTTCTTGCTGGTCTGACTACTGGAGTGACCTCTGGGTCTATCTTCATGGAATACACAACTGGAGGTTTGTCTAACTTGTCATCGAAAACATCAGCATACTCTGAGAAAATGGCTTCTGAAAAATTAGAACTCAGAAATGCACATATGTGATGGACTTTCTTAGCAAAAGAAAGCAAATTCATTCTCACACTATCTTTGAGACCCAATAAAGATTGCACTGGTCTTCAGACTACATAGAATAACAAGTTGCAACAGTTCTCGGCCAAATAACATGAAAGTATCACTGAATCTTTGGTTTGAATTTCTTTACGTCCATAAGCAACAAGTGTCACACTACTGGTTAAATTGAGCTGTTCATTAGTTCTCACTCTAGAAAATGTGTCTGCTGATATAACATTACACTTTGAACCAGTGTCTACTTTGAGCTCTGTGGCTCTTCCATTAATCCAGACAGTACAAAACACTTCACTTCTTGTTAATAAGTTCACTACATCAACTCTTTCGCCAAGCACTGATACACCATCTACACAGGAAGCTGACTGCTTCAGTTCTACTTGCTCAACTTGCTTCTTTGTGTGACCTTTCTTTACAACTGTGTGAGGCTTACTTGACCTACTTTTGGAAATGGTTTCATTTTTTCCACTTGTGACATTGCTGACCAAATGCTAAGCACTTCTCTCTTTTAGACTCATGATTCGCACCACAATTGTGACAGTTAACAATAAAGCTAGATTTGTGTTTTGCTGATTCATGTTTATACTACACTGAGCTGATGTTGGAGCTAGCACCTTTCTTGGAACTCTCTAGAAAGCCTTGTGCCTTCTTTGGAAACCCTGTAGCTACCATGTGCTTAGGCCTGCTCTTGTTTGTCACATGTTGCATACCATCTACATGTGCTCTGGAGCCAACTGAAACCATGCTTTTGTCACTCACAAGCATACTTGTGTGTTTCTCTGTCACCTCATGGATTTGACAAATTGCTATGGCCTTGCTCAACGTTAAAGCACTGTCATGAAGTAAAATCTTTCTCACAGCAGCACTGTTAATACCACATACAAGCATGTCCTTTTTCAACTCATCTTTTAAATCACCAAACCGACACATTTTAGCTCTAGTTCTCAAGTCAGTTATATAAGCTTCAAATGTTTCCCCTGATTTCTGATCTCTTGTGTAAAACAAATGCCTCTCTAATGTAACATTTATTTTATTTTACATTTGTTGACCAGGCTGGTCTAACTGGATATATGTCCATTTTCAGTAGAGGCCCAGGGAGAAAAGCTCCACATAAGCAAAATTTTAGCAACTTCAGGTACAGATAAGTAAAATTGTAACAAATTGTAATAAATTCATCTGGGGGTTGTACATTTCTCTGAACTTGCACTTCACACACTCAGGGTCTTCCCTTGATTCAGCTTGTACAACAATATGGCAGTCCGCACCTTCTCCTTCATATACTGCTAGTGTATACACAAATGAACGCTCTTTTTTTATGGCCACTGACCCTGCTAGGTTTAGCAAAATGAGCGCCCTGGTACATGCATCTCTATCTGCATAAGCTGCTTGTATAAAAATATCGTACTCTTGCTCAAATATTCTCCAGTTCTCTGCAATAATCTGATCAAATACAAGCTGTAGGGGGTTTCGAAATCCATCTGCCATATTAGCACATACCAGCGAAGGATTTTGCAGATAAGCATAAATATACACACATGCACATATGCCAGAACTAATGCCAGTAATTGTGTAATGCCTTTGTACACTGAACTTATACCATTGTTGGGCTTTTCGGAATTATGCAGATAAACAAACTCGTAGTACTTTCGAATAACTGGACTTTGTGAAATAAACATTTCGGCGTTTTGATACTTTTGTAATATGATTAGGGTGAAAATGCTAAAGTAATTTATCATCATCTGCTTAAGTCATTTACCATCATTTTAAGAATCATTCGAGGACTTTACCATGTGATTGAATAATTCATGAGCAGTCTAATACTCTTGTAATGTACTCTTTTGCAAGAAAACATCTCTTATCAGTGTCAGAAACATGCCAAGTAACTGCACAATATGAATAAATCGAACATCTGTTGCCTTAAACGCAATAACTTTTCGAAGTAATTGCATTTTGCGAATAACTGCATGCAGTACAATGAAATGCCCAAATGGCGGTATCTTGCTAGGCAACTCTTTGCGGTATGAGCAGCAATCTGTAATGGCAGCACTTTATGAATAGACACACCCAGCACTAGAAACTTTTCGAAATGGCTATACTTTGACTGTATTACATGAAATAGTTGCACTTTACACACAATAAACTCTTCAAAATACATGCACAGTAATAAGCACACACTATAAGTACTTTTATACACTTTGAGATACTTTGAATAACTCTAGTTATGCCCATGATACAATACGAAGTCGTAGTTATGCCCAAACACAGCACTTTTCCAAAACACATACAGTTGCCTTGCTTTATTTTGCTTACTGTGCCCCTTTTATTTTCTTATTCTATTCGTTTTGCTCATTTAAGCCCTTTTCTACACCCAATATACTTTTCTTGTGCTCATTTTATTTTAAACATGCCCAACTTTGCCTTGAACAGACTAATTTTGCTTTATAGGATCATAGGAAGTTACTAGGCTATTTGCACTGCCCTTATAAGCCTAGCCAAGAATTTAGCCCATATTCCAACAAGTCAGCACCCTATGCCACTGTCCAGCAGAGAAACAGGTGGAATCCCAGGGGTGTATTTTCTGTTTCCCATCTAGTTATCCAGGTTGCGCTTAAAAAGGTTTTATGAGGTACTCTGCTTTACATGGAGAGGGAGTCTATTCCACAAAAGGGGGAGTCTCTGGGACACAAATCTGTCCTGCCAACAAGTCCTGTTGATGTCACAGACCAGGTTGAGGCTGCATGTGTGGGTTACTCAAGTGGAGCTTGACTTGTGGATATGCAGCAGCGCCATCGGAGCAGGGTCTGAGATTACTTTGTATGCCAGGCAGAGGCCACCTCTGGGGAGTCTGTAGTAGACTGAGTAGAGGAGCAGGGCTTTTAGCCTATCAGTGTAGGGTAGATGTTTGAGGCCTTGAATTATCCAGGTGTGGAACCTCTGTGGTCTCTCCAGCTGTGGATTCCATTCTGACTGTGAAATAGTGGATCAACTATTGGTCTTTGCATAGGTACTGTAGAATTCATGAGAATTTGTGAAAACCATCAACATGTATTTTGTGGACTTGGGTAAAGTATAAAGGAATAACCAGCTATGCACTGAACTAGTTGTGGAAGGCACCATCCATATTCAACTGGAGGTAATAGCCAAGCTGCTAGCTGACAAATTTGGAGCAAACTTTTCCCCGTCCCCTCCAGTCATCCCCAAAGTATACATGCCACCATTCCTCAGCTTATTATCTAAAGACAGCAGATCATCTCAGCACTCTCCAAGGCCAAAAACACAACATCAAAGGGATCTGACAACATCTCAGTTGCCTTTCAAACAACTTAAAATGTGACCTAGCAGACCCACTTGGATCCCTGTTTAACCACAGCCTGTGAACTGGCTATGTTCCAGCAGAATTTAGGACAGCAACAGTAATCCCTCTGCACAAAGGGGGACCATCAACCGACCCTGGGAATTATAGGCCCACAAGCTTGACTAGCCTCATCTGCAAGACCATGGAAAGAATCATTATAGACCTTATTAATAAGGAGATAGGTAATCTGCAAACTCTGGACCTAACCCAGTTTAGATTTGTTAAAGGTAGAGCATGCCTGTTAAACACAATTGACTTCTTCAAGAAAGTCACCAAGGCCCTGGACAAGGGAAAGACAGTGCATACCATCTATATTGACCTAGCCAAGGCATTTGAGACAATCCCTCACTCAGGTATTATAGAGAAACCTCCCAGTTTGGAATTAACCCCTCTATTACCAGAGACAGAGAATGAGTGAACATCTATACCATACAAAAAAGGTAATAAATGTAATGCCCTTACAAAACATGTTAATGTAGGAGATGTGCATTATTTAAGGTTTTTGCTTATTGATAGGTTGTTCACTACTGGATATCTGGGTGATTTTGGTAATATGACAGAGAAATCTGAGTCCTGTTGGATTATGTCATTAAGGGCAGATAGAGGGTCAGGCCTGAATGAATATGTGCCATTAAAACCTATTTTGAAGTCACAGAGGCTTTTTAGGTAAGATTTACATATATCTTTGCTGTGCTTTTGCATTTTATTGTATTGTATTTATAAGATATAGTGATTTGGTATGTATTTAATTATACTTTTAGTGATTCACTTTTTATGATACTATATGTTAGGATGTTCTTAGGTTTTATACCTTTAATATTTATGCAGTTTTAGATTTGTGGGGTTTCCTGTAATACTACTGGTGAATGCGCTTCATGTGATATTTGTTACGTGAATTAAGTTGATACTTTGTATTTGATTGGTTGTTTAACATTTGAATTGATACTATTTAAATGCAGTTGATTTTTATTTTTCTAATATGGTCTGAAGAAGCGTTTACAACACAAAAGCACTTACCAGTTTTAAGAAGCTTTGTTACTGCTCTGTGTATTTGGTTTTGGTTTATACATATATTTCTGAATTATTCAGCAATGTTTCAGTGTCCATTTCTTTGTTTTTATACTAGCTTTAATTTTTGGTCACCATTTTTCCTCAGTGGCTTTGCATTTTGTGGTTTACTTAGTATTTTTTGTCACTGTGGCGCATGGCTGAGGACCTTACCAATAGTATAGAATTGGACTATAATCCCGGGGCTATCAGAGTGAGCAGGAGAACTGATGGTCTATCCAAGTTGTTGAAAGTTAATGTGAACCCCTTACTGTTGCATTGTAATGAGCTGTTGCTTCAAATACCTCATGATGACGCGGATGATGATTGGGCTCTATGATCAAGGGTTCAGACACTTGAGAATGATTGGTTTCATCTAAAGCAGTTACAGATGCAGAGGCTCCATTTTGAGGCTTGTCTTCATCTAAGAATTGTACTAAGGGGTCTAAGAGTTTGGAAGATGCAACCACAAGGTGAGCATTATCCTGACTTGTTTGCTAAATGGCAGCAAATTAACTTGGACACCAGTTTTGCCTATATGAGACTTTTGATTGATTATTTTAAACCTATTGTGATGGAGCTGACTGAGAATATTACTAAATTTCAGACTGAATTATATTCTGTTGCTGCAGTTGATTCAGTTGACATGGCATTATGTCAGGTTATAGACAGTGTTTCAATATATGAATGTAAGTTGTTAATGAACAAAAGAAAGAAATTGGCTAGATATTTTGTGACTTCAAGACAGGCTATGTGTTTTCATGGCTAAAGTTGAAAGATAAGGCAGCGACTGAACTGAAATTGACTGATGATGCTAGTAAAACCATAGAGAAATCTTCAACAGATAAGGTTGCTATCAATGTTCAGTCTAATACAATACAGAGTAATGGTTCAGTATATACCACTCCACCAAATGATGCTCACTTGCTATCTATTACATCACAGACTAGGGCTGAGATAGAGACTGATATTCAACCAGTAGTTAGAAGGAAAATGGGACTATCCACTTCTAATCAGGTTTTTGATGTTTTATCCTTGCCTATTCATCAGGAAAGGGGACGGTCCCTTCATTGATCGAACAGCCATGGGAGAATGAAAAGGAAACAACCAATGGGGGGGGCAACATACAATCAACTGGATGTGGCAACCAACAAACAGTCCATAGTATGGAATATCTCCAAACGAGTGCTTACGGACTGCAAAATTTCTGTATTAAATTGTAGACTCTCTTTCATCCCTGCACAGGGAGTTGATTAAGTGGACACCATTATTGATCTTAAAATGTTTGTATGTAATTTAACTTTAAAGACTCTATATACTGTGATTAGTACTGATGACACTGTTAGTTTATTTAGGAAGCCTAGTGTTTTTATGCCTCCTACCCATCCAATTATTGAAGCATTTAGTAGACTATGGGAGAATGATATTTGTGATTTATTCCATAATAATAAAATAAGAAAACATTTTGACAATCTTACACAGTCAGAAAGGGAAGCTTTTAGGCGACTACAAAATGATATGGATATAGTTATTCAGCCAACTGATAAAGGTGGCTCAATTGTTATCATGGACTCCAGATTCTATTACTCTTTCATGACACAGTTTTTATCTGGTATTGAGACATATTCATTGATTGATATGGATCATATTGGAATTATGATTACTTGAGTACATAAGACCATCAATGATTGTTTACTTATTCAGGTGATAGCCCCTGATTTATCTTAATATCTATTTGTTGAGTTCCCATTGGTTCCTAGCTTCCATGGGCTTCCTAAGGTATCCTTTTGTTCCACATTTTAGACCCAGCTCACTGAAGCTTTCTCTATTTATATAGAGAAATTGTTGAGACCTGTTCTTGATAAGTCTAATGAAGTTCCTAAGGGCACTAAACATTTCTTAAGGGACTTATATGATTACGCCAGCTGGAATACCCTTAGTAGTGAATGTTTATTGGTTACAATGGATGTCTCATCATTATTTACAGTTATCTCCAATTATGAGGGGATAGGGTTAGTTAATGACTATTTAATTGAGAACAGTCAATATGATGGTAACTTATTGAAATGCTATGTCTCTTTATTGAAACAGTCCTTGAGAATAATGTTTTTGTATTCAGTGGTACCTACTATTTACAGAAAGCTGGCATAGCTATGGGCACTTCATGTGCTAATAGTTATGCCAATATGGTGATGGCACAATGAGATAATAAGGTGTTTATACATCTGATAGTTATAAAGGGTCTATATTATATCATTGAATGCTTAAAAAAGCGAATGCTGATTGATCGACCTAATTTAAGCGAAAGCTTACAATCTTGAACTGTCAGATCAGCGATTTTTTTCCTAGGGAAAACAATCGCTGATCCAAAACACATACACACAACACAAGCACACCAAACAAACAGAAATCCACACACATACACCTAAAATCTGATACCTAACCCTACACTAAACTATGCACACACCACTAACTACCCACTTACCTTAACCCAAACCCTAATCCTAAGGTCTGTCACTATCGCACACTCACCTCACCCGCTCCCTAACCCTAACTCACTTAAATCCGCCCTAACCCTCATGCCCACTCAATCGCATACACACCTAACCCGAGCCCTAACCCTAACTCACCTAAATCACCCTAATACTCACATCCACACAATCGCACACTTACCTGAATCCAACCAGTAACTTTCCACCATAACACTGAAAATACCGAAGCAACAGAAATGGACAACCGAATTCTTTCCCTAGGAAAAAATTTGAGTTTCTGCTGCTTTGATATTTTGCAGTTTCGCAAAAATAAGTTTGATCAATCAGCGTTCGCTTTTTTAAGTGTTCGAGGCTATAATATAGACCCGTTATAAACATTTCATCAAATTTTATCACAGATTTGTTGACAATATATTTTTATTATGGACAGGCACCCCAGTGGAGTTTGACTGTTTCAGGGAATCCTTACATAGTACAACTAACTTTCTTAGGTTTTCTGTGAAGCATTCATGTTCTGCTATGGAGTTTTTAGATGTTAAGGTCTGTAGGGAACCTGATCTAATGTTTACTACTAGCCTTTATAGAAAAGACTGTTATAAGTGTTTGTTGTTACACAGAACTAACATGCACCCCAAACACATTTTTCATGTTGTTAAGGGTCAGAGCATGAAAACTTCTAGGTTGAATGTGAAGGATGATCGGTTTTGTGGGTCCTGGATGTGTTAAGACAGGATTTGAGTGAAAGGGGGTACCATCTGGGAGAGTTAGAACATAGCTTGGTCTTTGGTGTATCCATGAGACAGACTAGATCTAGACTCTACTTTTCCTCTTCTGAGCAAAGACCGGTGATGAGGTATTTTTCTAACAGAACAGATGTCATGGTTCCCATGTATTATAGTAGCAATTCTAAGTTGATTATGGACACATTTAGGAAACACTGGTCAGTTTGACTGACTGATGATAAAATTAGAAATTTTATTGGTTCAAAACCTTATTTTCACTACAGGAATATACGTTCGTTGAAGAGGCTTTTATGCTTCCCCTCAAGTAATGATCATTTTAGAATGAACGAGGATGTTTTGGGTACATTTCCTTGTGGTCGTTGTGGATATTGCTATCTGATTTATAGCAGTAATTGCTTTAAACACATAGACACAGGGGCTGAATATTCTTTTAAATAAAATGAAATACAAAACAAATAAATGAAACAAACAAAAAAAAACAGCATATACAGTTAGAAATTCATGCCTATGGTGTGATTATAAGCATGAGGAAAAGTAATACAAAACTCACAACCAAACATGGATGTTTATGGTGGTCTCAGTTATATTGCAAAAGTTTAAAAAGAAAGAAACAAAATAAATTTACAGAATTTTTATTTAACTGAGTCTGGTAAAAAAAAGTAAAATATGAAGTGTTGGTAAATGCACTAGAATTGCTTAATCACAGCAGTTCTAGTGATTTATAACATGTCTGTAACTTGTAGTCTATGTATTTGTAGTAACTTCTATGTAACCCTTTGGATAGCAAATAGAACTCAGGAAATTAGTGTGGACAGCTATACCTCCTCCAAAAGACCTGTCACTAGTGGTATACTGCAAGGTTCAGTCCTTGGGGCACTCTTCTTTGGCATGTACCTGTCAGATGTCAAAGCTAATGTTAAGGATTTGTGGGAGACCAAGTTTGTTGATGACTGCAAACTTGATACCTTCATAAACTCTCCAGATTACACCAAGCTCCTCTAAGACAGCCTGTCCCAAACTTATAGTTGGTATCAAAACCATGGACTAAAACAATGCCAACAAATGTATTATTGTATTCTTCAGCAAGCATGACTTTCCTTGTAACTATCACATTGATAGCACACCCATAAAAACTGATCCCATGGTTAAGAATCTGGGTACTTATGTAGACAATAGACTGTCTTTTCATCACCATGTATCCACTGTTGTAAGGAAGTCCTTTTTCATTGCACAGCTTATAGCTAAAGATATTGCATCCAGATCCAGAGATGTATTTGTCCCACTGTACTCAGCACTCATTAGGCCAACCATTGAGTATAATGCCATTTTTGGTATATACCTCCCCAAACACTTGTCACAACTTCAATGACCACAATACTTTCTTACTAAAAATCAAGGGCCTAAATCATAAAAACTATGCAGATCATATCAAACTCTTGTCCCTCTTCTCAATATCTCACAAGCTACTGAGAGGTGACCTCTGCCTTGTGTATAAAGCTTCAACAGACCCTGTTCTGTCAGACCTATTACACTTTCACATGTCCAATCGTTCCATATATAACCACTCAAATGTTCTCATTTGCTTTTGTGAAAATAATAGAATATATTGGCAGTGTAGGTTGCATCACAGAGAATACTGCTTCCACTCCACATAAAGCAAAGTACTTAGCTTACTCTATTTAAATGTAATTTAGATGAATGGATGGGTAATGACAAATTCAACTTGGTTTAGGGGAAACATGCAAATATCCCAACATATCCTTGTTCGGTCTATCTGTGGGTTATTTTATGCAAAATGTAAGGGCAAAAACCGGCATGGGAATGTAAGGCTAGGTTTGTTAAGATCTTCACAGATCAGTAGCCTATTAAGCACATATGAACCCATGAACCTTTGATATTTGTTGGTCCGAATGACTGAAATACAAGGCAATAGAGATATTTTAAATTGGATGCTGGAGCAGAATGAATATTATTTTGGAAACTGTTCATATCACTAAATTTGTTTGGTACTGTATGTAATTTTGTATGCTGTTTGCTAACTTACTCAAGTCATAATCTAAAACCATTGGGTTGGATTGTGCTGCCTTGTGAATATAAATGAAAAATGCAAGCTTATATTTCAAACAGTGCAAGTGGAAAGTACAGTCACTCAACCTAATATCTTAGGTCACACAACTTGTAAAACACTGGGCATGATTAAAAAATTTCACAGTGTTCAGGCATAGCAACTCAAATATTTGGGGGAGCCATCCTAAATGCCCTTGTGGCTATGAATAATGTTGTTTCCTTACATATGTTACGGTCAGACTTTATGGATAATTCCAAACCAATCAGTCTAAAAGTAAAAAGTCAAGAAAGGAGGTGGTTGTGAAAGCAGTAATGTAAATGTAGAAATGAAAGCAGACTCAACAATGTAACTGGCAATGTAAAACACAAGTCAAAATAGGCTGTTCAAAAGAAAATACATTGCCAGTGAGTTAATATAGTTATTACAATGAAAATAGATCCACTTCTCTGAAAGTGAAAAAGGCACTGAGTAGAAGACAAGGAATAGTGTAAACACAAACCTAGTATGGATGCAGATCAGTCTGTGATATGCTAATTTGTTTAATGATTAGGCTGTCTACCAGGAAATTTCCATATTACATTTTTTCTAAGCTGTTTCAGTGTTACATGCTTCTGAAAGAGTACTAATTGCTTTTAGAAAAAATATCAAGCAAGAATTAAAAATAATGGTGTATCTTGGTGCAATATTAAATAAAGATGGGCTGACAAAATTGGTAAACAACATGGGTACTGTTACGAAGCCAGATAAAATAAAGATTGATGGATGGATGGATGGATGAATGGATTGTTGGATGGATGGAGCTGTTTACTGAACAGGTGGACTGGTCCACCATGGATCCTTCTCAGGCATGACTAGAACTACTGAGTAGTCAAAGGTATGACAGAAATTTTAGTGTATTTACTTAAGTTTTAAAAAACATACCTGAAATTTGAGTGTAGGACTTGGCTAAACAGTAAAAAAGACAGGGATTAAAATGTAGAACATATTTCAACATTCCCAAACAGTAAATATAATATGTACTGACCACAGTATTCAGGTTTCAGTTTTGCACTATTAAGCCTTGTCTTTAAAGCAGTTGTATATATATATATATATATATATATATATATATATATATATATATATATATATACACACACACAGAGGTCTTGACCTCAGAGAAGTAATTGCCAAAAAGGAGCAGTCCCAAAACTGATCCCTGATGGACTCCACTTAAGAATGGCCTCTTTGTAGAGGCGGACTCCCCAGTTCTAACTTCCTGGATCCTGCCTGTGAACCAGCTGGCTATCCACTAGGTGACATAAGGGTTTATACCTATCCTCTTGAGTTTGACGACAATGCCTGAGTGACGTATTGTGTCAAATGCCTTGGCCAGGTTAAGGTAGGCAGTGTGAACCATTTTACCTTCATCAGTTGATTTGGTGACATTCTCAAAGAAGTCTACCAGGTTGAGCAGGCAAGATCTGCTCTTGACAAAGCCAGTTTGGGTTGGGTCCAGTGTTTGGAGGTTTTCTATGTCTTTTTTGATCATTTCCATGATAATTCTTTCCAAGGCGTCGCATATGAGACTACTGAGATTTATGGGTCTGTAGATTCTAGGGCTCTGTAAATACCCCACCTTTGTGCACAGAAATGACTAGCTATTCTCCATTAACAGGATCATAGGAGGTTACTAGGCTATTGGCATGAGGACCTTATAAGCCTAGCCAACAGTTTAGCCCACGTTTAGACAAATCAGCACCTGATGCCTCTGTCCAGCAGGGACATGGGTGGAATCCCAGGGGTATATTTTCTGTTTCCCATCCAGTTATTCAGGTTGTGCTTAAAAAGGGATAAAGAGGTACTCAGCTTGATGTGGATAGGAGTCTAATCCATAGATGGGGAGTCCCTGGGACACAAATCTGTCCAGCCAACAAGTCTTGTTGATGTCACAGTCCAGGTTGAGGCCGCGCGTGTGGGTTATTAGAGTGGAGCTTGACTTGCAGATATGCAGCAGTCCCATCAAGGTGGGGTCTGTGATCAGCTTGTATGCCAGACAGAGGTCACCTCTGAGGAGTCTGTATGAAACTGAGTAGAAGTGTAGGGATTTTAGCCTATCTGTGTATGGTAGATGTTTGAGGCCCTCAATTCTCCTGGTGAGGAACCTCTGTGGTGTCTCCAGCTGCTGCATGTGCTTTGTAAGGTACAACCCAAAAGGGGCATTGTACTCAATAATGGGCCATATAATGAAACAATACAGGGATGTTATGACCTCCTTGTCCCTGAATGAGATACCTTTACTTATGTAGTGAGCCATGTAGAAGCCTTTCCATACAAAGGAAGAAACATGGTGGTCGAAAGTCAGGTTGCTATCAACCTGGGTGTCCAAATCCCTCACGACTGATTGATTGCTTAGGAAGATGTTATTAATGTGATAATTTGTGGGGACGTCACTCTCCCCAAGGGGATGATGCATTTTTTGGTATGCAGCTTGATGCCATGTTTCTGGCACCAGTCATTTGTCTGAGTGAGACCCTCTGGGAGGATGTCCACATCACTAAGGGAATTGATGACTTGGTCAGCCATAGCCCACTGGTTTTGACCTGCACCTCAGAAAAGAATATCCCAAATAATAGAGGCCCCAAGACCAAACCCTGGGGTACTCCATTTGTTATGGGTCTACTGCTTGAGGTGGCTTCCCCTATTTCGACTACATGGGTTCTATCAGTGAGCCAGTTGGCTACCCATCTGGTAACATATGGATTGATGCATAGTTGAGAGAGTTTATCTATTATGCCCCAGTGGGGAATAGTGTCAAAGTGTTTGGCCAGGGCAAGGTAGGTGGTGCTCACCATCTTCCCCTCGTCCATGGCTTTGGTGACTGTCTCAAAGAAGTTGACCAAATTTAGCAGACATGAATTCCACTTGATGAAGCCAAACTGTGTGGGATCAAGTGTTTGGAGGTTGCCAATGTCCTTGTTAATGAAGTCCATGATAATCCATTCCATGGCCTTGCAGATCAGGCTAGTTAGGCTGATGGGTCTATAATTTCCCAGATCAGTGGACGCTCCACCTTTGTGTAAAGGGATGACAGTGGCTGTCCTCCACTCAGCCTGGACAAAGCCAGTACTCAGGCTTTGGCTGAATAGGGTGTCTAATGGTGCTGCAAGTTCCTGCCTGAGTTCACGTAGGATGCAGCCTTGGATGTTATTGGGTCCCATGGAGGCTGTAATTTTTGCCTTTGAGAGAGCAGTGATGACCTGTTCCCTAGATATAAAGGGAAGGGGGCAGGTACTGGGGATGTCCTGATTTACTGATGGGGGGATAGAGGGGTAAAGTTTTTGCTGAATCTGTCAGCCAGCACGTTTGCTATATCCACAGCATTTGTATATGTGGAGCCTTTGACCACCAGCTCTGAACAGATCTGGGTGCTTCCTTTGAGGTTGCGGACATATGTGAAGAAGGCCTCATGATTGTCTCTAGTAGATGTGGTCAATTTGGACTCGAAGTTTGCTTTGGAGGGTTTCACTAGTGCTCTTATTTGCTTGTTCAGGCTAAGGAGACAATGCTTCCAACTGGGCACCTGCTCATTTTTGTCTTGGACAGCATTTTTTCTTTTTGTTATAGAGTTTATTTATTGCAGATGTCCACCAGACAGGTTTACTCTTCCTTGCAGAGAATAATTTAGTCCTGCTGGGTATTCCTGACTCCATGTACCTATATAAATGCTTGTATAACGTTTTGGCCTAGTTTTTGATATCAGTGCCATTTCCTACAGAGGGGGCTGTGAAGCTGTTTATACCATCCCTCAGGAGGCTGTAATCAGCTTTGGAGAAGTTTTTATGTCTGATCCCAGCTAGAGGGGGTTTGGTAGGGATGGTGACTTCAAAAGTGACTGTTATGAGGCACAAAGACTGTTTAGAGGCTACAGTTAAATTGCAATTCAGTTTGCCTGATAAGTCATGTTTCATGCTGTTTAGAAGACATCCTAGAATATTGTCTGGGGCCATCAAGGCAGTGTTTTTGGCCTTAGAATGAGCATTGAGGACCTGTTCCCTAGGGATATCAGGGGGAGTTATATTTGATAGTATTTCCTGAGGGGAGGTTGAGGAGGAGAGAGGGGTAAAGTTAAAGCTGAATGTGTCTTCCAGTAGGTTTGCTATATATTCTGGGTCAGTATAGGTGGGTCCATTAACAATGCACAAAATTGTGTATTGCCTTTGAGGTTATGGACATAGCTAAATAATGTCTTGTGGTTGTCCTTGGACTGGGAGGCCAAGTGTAACTCAAATTTGGCTTTGGTAGACTATATTTACCCTCTGAGTTGTTTGTTTAGTTTGATGAGGGTGATTTTATCCTACTGGGTGCTACACCTCCTAATTTTTGCCATGATTTTCTTCCTTGTGTTATACACCCTATTGATATTGTGATTTCTCCAGGGTGATTTTGAATATCCACAGATAGTTGGGTTATGCAAGCAGGAACTATTTTGGAGAATGCCTCTACCACAACAGCTATCAAGTAATAAGGCATGTCTTAGTCAAAAGTGCTAATTTTTATTGTAGGAGTATCAGTGTATGGTCAACAGGAAAAATAAACATACAAATTATGTTCTCGGTAAACTACAATAAGGCAGTATTATATGCTGAAATAAGTACAAGTTACGAGTTGAGCATATTCTAATCTGGGTAGTAGAACATGCTTGACATGTCTGGCTGGGGCTGTTCTTGGTGCTGGGGAAAGAAGGTTAAAGATTTTGTAACTGACTTTCAGTTGTTGAAGTACTCTATCTATAAACAACTATTTGTTTCTGAAAGGTTAGCACTGAATCTAGGTTTACACTTACATAATTGTGGTAGACAGCATAATTTATTAAGTTATTCAGTGAGTCTTTCATTTGGAAGGGGGGAGTATCAGGAAGCCTTAATGCCTTGTCAAAAGTCATAATGCCGATTCGTTTTGGGGATAGACTGTTAAATGATATTTGTGTTGATCCAAATATTT
The DNA here is from genome assembly GCF_019279795.1 of Protopterus annectens. Classification (NCBI taxonomy): domain Eukaryota; kingdom Metazoa; phylum Chordata; order Ceratodontiformes; family Protopteridae; genus Protopterus; species Protopterus annectens. The sequence continues at coordinate 1,823,185,507 of NC_056726.1, read as the reverse complement.
AAAAATAGGTCAAAAGGGATTATTACTGTGAAAAACTGAAAGTCTGCCAGCCCAGCTAGATAGAATTTTGTAGATAATTCTATGGCATTGTAACTATTAATAAAATCCACAGACTGTTCACAAATGTGCAAAAAACCGTGTTAAATGTTGAACTTCAAAAATGTAATCACAGTGCACTCTGCTGGAAGAAAGCTGATAAACGTAATGATTTTATGACTGTTTGATCTGAAAGCTCGGAGACAGAATGTCTGGAGTAAGGAATTCCTTCTATTGTTTTGAGACCAGAGCTAATTGCTAGATTTTTACATGTATAATGTCTTTTATTGCTGTGGTTTCCTGGCCAGGTGCAAGATCAAAGAACTCAATCAAATGTAAACCAGGTGGAGAAAATGACCAGAAAAAACTGTTAAAACTATGAGTTTCTGTTAACCTGGGAAATTAAATCAGAAGTGTCAAGAATGATGTAATCTAAAATGAGTCAGAAGTGATGTATTATCAATTTAAGACTTTCTCAGAAAGAGAGAGAGAATTAGAGCATTTTGGATTCTGTCTGAAGAACATCCACTCACCAGTACTCTGTCTTTGCTCTGTATGTAAGTAGGATATTTATTTAGAACAGTGACTTCTCTTAGAAATAGATAGAAAATAGTAAGTTTAGTCTGTCTGTTTTCTATATTTATGTCAGACTATTCTACAGTATTATTTTAAGCATTTTCCTGTGATCTCTGAACTCTTGACTAGCACTGTATTGAATTGAGTTGATTTGTCTTGTGTTTTTATTATATATTATTAAATATTTTAAACCTTTCAACTGTGGCTGTTTTGTGTAGAGATACTTTAAGCTTTAGAGTACATTGCCTGTATATAGTGATAGTGTACAAAGCCAGTCCAATAAGCCTTAAAAGTTCTGGTCACACTTACTAATTGGATAATAATATTACACAGTAAAATTGGACACCCGTTGGGAAGGACCTTATTGGTAGCTGATAAATAGGAGTCTGGTGGCAGTGGATTACTACCTTATAGCCTGGACAGAAGGGGCACAGCTAGTGAACCTGGGTCAGCCTTCCCCAGGAGTGTCTGTGTGGTTGTATATAAATCATATCTCAAAGTGTGTGTGTGTGTGTGTGTGTGTGTGTGTGTGTGTGTGTGTGTGTGTGTGTGTGTGTGTGTATGTGTGTGTGTCAGCTACTTGGGCAGGGACACAAAGCACTGGTTGGACAGAGGGAGTGCTGGGAGGACTTGGCTTGGAATCCTGGCTAAGGACTCCACTCTATAGCTGTGCCAGTGGGGAGTCTTACTGGGGATCTGGAGAGAAAGGAAGAAACCAGCCCTAAACTGACTGTGTTCTCTGTGTGCTCTTAAGGGAAATTGTACTTTACTGTGTGTGTATTTGTTATCCTTCCCAATGTGGACACCCCTTACTGGTGTTAGTGGAGAGGACTGAGGCTGCTTGATTACTGGGCCAGTGTACTGGCATCACGTATTAATTGATTGGCAGTGGTGGGATATCCACACCATATATTAATTGGTTGGCAGTGGTGGGATATCCACATCACATATTAATTATTTGGCAGTGGTGGGATATCCACATCAGATATTAATTGTTTGATAGTGGTGAGTTAGCCACATTACATACTAATTGGGTTGTAGTGATGTGGATAATGAATTCTGTAGCTTGTGTACAGTGCACACTGAAGGTGTTTTTGTACTCTTAAATCAGCCACACAGTGAATATTCAGAGTTCAGATCACAATTGTTTTATTTCTTTTGTTAGCTTAGTTGGTCAGATAGAGCAGGCAAGCATGTCAGCAGAGGAGTATGGCAAGCTGACAAGGAGACAGTTGGCTGAGATGTGCCAGGCTAAGGGACTGGTGCATGGAAACCTAACTAAGGCAGACACAATTGCAACTTTGGTCACAGCTGCATCATAAAACAGCAATCAGGAGGATGATCAGACTGGCTGTGGAGATGTACAACACTCAGAGAATGGACAGCTCAACCTTTCTACAGAGGACTGAAAAATCCATCTGGAGCAAAAGAGACTTGAGTTGGAGGCCAAGCATTTGGAAACAGAAGCAGCAGAGAGACTGAGACATCTACAGGCTGAGGAGAATGAGAAACTGCTATGCCTGGAAAATGAGGAGAAGGAGAGGCAGAGGCAGCATAAAAAGGAGATGCCGACTCTTCGCCAGAGTCATGGAGGTAATGGGGAAGGGGGTAACTGGACCCCAGAAGCACAAAAGGTCAGTAAATTAGACCCATTATAGAATACAATGCCCTGTTTCGTATGTACCTCTCAACACATCTGCAACAACTGGAAAGGCTGCAGAAAAACCTCACTAAAAGAATCACAGGCCTAAAGCAGATGCCGTATGCTGACCGTCTAAAAAAACTCCACCTATGCTCTGTCACATATCATCTACTCAGAGGTGATCTCTGCTTAACATACAAGGCCATGTCAAACCCAGAGCTGTTGGACATGCTACACTTAAAGAAATCCCAATCCCTCAGAGACAAATGCTCCAGGGATCTAAACCTTGTCATCACAATGAACAAAACATGCTTGAGGGATAGGTTCCTGACCCGGAGACTCCCCAGACTCTGGAACAGACTGCCCATACATGTCAAGCAGAGCGCCTCTTTGGCCCTCTTCAAAAGGAACCTTGATGATTGGATGGGAGATAGGAAATTCACCCCGGGGATCATGTCAGTCACCCTGCTAGACAGGGGTCCCGGGATGTAAATACTGTGGGAAGAAATAGCCAGAGAATTGTTATGTCTAGGCTTGTATAGGCCCTAGGGCCAGTAGCCTAGTACCAACCTATGAACCTATTTCTTCCGTAGCTTACAGAGGGAGATAATTGTGGTAGTTTCATTCAGATGTTTAAGAGGGTATGTAAACAGTATGATGTTGACCAAATGCTCTGGGTACTGTTTCTGACCCCCTTACTCCATGGTAAATCTGTAAATGTACTTTCCAAATTATCTGACATTGACTGTTTTAACTATAATGCTGTAAAGAATTGTTTGTTAGAATTTTTTAAGTTAACACCCGAAACTTATAGGAAAAAGTTTTGTGAGCATAGACGCAAGGCAGATGAAAGTGTGTGTGAATATGTTGCTGAGCTGAGCACTTATTTTCATAGGTGGGTGAGTGGATGCCAGGTCACCACTTTTGGTGGGCTGGCAGACCTTTTGGTGAGGGAACAAGCCCTTAGCACTTTGCCTGAGGACATGAGGATCTGGTTAGCTGATAGACAATGTGCTACTTCAGATGAGTTGGGGAAGAAAGGAGACCTATACCTAGAAAGCAGGGCATCCATGCACAGGAAAGGGACCCCTAGTACTGCTTATGGGTCTAAAGGAACCCATGGTGGGCAGCCTAGACTGCCCCAACAGAATCTGACAGTAGCAGGGGAAGACACTAGTCCAGGTACATGTCCAGGACCTAGGGTTAAATGTTTTGAATGCAACCAATGAGGCCATGTAGCATATAGATGCCCATGGAGGCAAGGTGGGGAACAAAAGGTGAGGGAGCCAGTAAGTGGGAAAGACAAAATACCAATAGTAGGTTGTCTTGAGACAACAGGGGGACTGAACTACCATCATGCCGATGTCTTGATAGGGAAAGTTTTTGATGAGGCAGTACCATGTGTCAGACTAGGAGACAAACATGTGGGTCTGGTAGCCTGGGGGAGACCCAGTCAGACCGCATACTTGTAGCCAGGACTGGTGAGGTGGTTACTTCAGGGGGGAGCTACAATATAGCAGTGAGACCGAAAGTGAGCCACAGCTGCTTGTGGGTACTAATGTTCCCTTGGACAGAGTGACTGCAAAGGTAGAGGTGAGTAGCAGTACCCAGGCTGACAGTGAGGCACCGCTGTCAGAGGATGCCAGACTTCCTGTGGAAGGGAAGCTGGGAAAGGTTACAAAGAGAGAGTTGAGACAGGCTCAGCTCTCAGACCCTACATTGCAAGGCCTGCAGCAGGTAGCTAATGAGGCACCTGATTTTCAAGGGAAGGGGGAGTCTGTATACTGGGACAGAGGGTTACTGTATAGAGAGTGGACTCCTGAGGGAGATCTAGAAGGTGAGAGAATACAGCAGTTGGTAGTGCCTAGAGCCTACCTTCTAGCCATAGCCCATTATATTCCCTTTACAGGTCATATTGGCATAAAACATACAAAGAGATGTATTATGCAGAGCTTCTATTGGCCTGGAATTTCCAGAAATGTAACAGGGTCCTGCAGGACCTGTGAGCAGTGATAAAAGGTAGGCAAAGCAGGAGACAAGGTAAGAGCTCTGTTGATGCTTTTTCCTGTGATTGAGGAGCCATTTCAGAGGATAGCCATCGATATTGTGGGGCCTCTGAATACCCCAAGTTCCACAGGGAAAAAGTATATCCTAGTGGTAGTGGATTATGCCACAAGATACCCTGAGGCAGTGGCTTTGTCCTCCATTGAGGCAGAAAAGGTGGGAAATGCTTTGTTAGAGATTTTCAGCAGGGTAGGTTGCCCACACTGACTGACAGAGGTGCCAATTTCATGTGAGACCTGCTGGCTTGTCTGTGGAAATACTGGGGGGTGAAGCACCTGAAGATCACCCCCTACCACCCCCAGACTAATGGTCTTGTTGAGAGGTTAAACTCTACGATCAAGTCCATGTTATGGACATTTATAGACCAGTTTCAGAGGGAGTGGGACAAATATTTTCCCCATCTGTTGTTTGCTTACAGAGACGTTCCCCAGGAGTCCACAGGTTTTTCACCCTTTGAGTTTTTGTATGGGCATAGGGTGAGGGGACCTCTAGAATTAATTTGAGATGAGTGGGAAGGTGGGTGTGAATCTCACAAGGAGTCTGTTGTGGCATATGTCCTAAACCTCAGGACAAGGCTCGGGGAACTCATGGGCTTGTCCCAGGATAACCTGGCAGAAGCCCAACAGCAGAAAAAGGTCTGGTATGACAGGAATGTTTGAGCTGGAGAGTATGCTGTAGGGTAGCAGGTAGTTGCAAGCAGCTTGGGAGGAACCCTACAAGGTGGTAAGAAAGGTAAGTGATGTTAATTACATGGTAGAACTGCTAGGCAGGAGGCAGGGGCACAAATTGTACCATGTTAACATGATGGAACCTTACCCTGATAGGGAGGCCCTTGTGCTGAGTATTTGCAGTGGATTGCAGGAGGAGTCTGAGGGAGATCTGGTGACTGATCTCCTCAGTGAGGCATGGACTAACACCTCAGTGGAAGGGGTATTAGTGTCCCAGCAGCTATCTCCTAACCAGGTATAAAGAAATCCGAGCAGTGTTACAGGAGTTTGGTGACATGTTCACTGGGAAACCAGGGTGCACCCACCTGGTGCAGAACCAGGTGGATACAGAACCCCAAAGGCCCTATTAAGCAGGCCTCTTATAGGGTGCCTGAGAGAGTAAAACAGACTCTGAGGGAGGAGCTATAGGAGATGTTGGAGCTAGGGGTAATTCAAGAGTCCAATAGTCCCTGGGCCTCCTCAGTGGTGCTGATGCCAAAGAAGGATGACAGCACCAAGTTCTGTGTGGACTACAGGAAATTAAATAGTCACACAGAGTCAGATGCTTACCCCATGCCTAAGACAGATGAGACCCTAGAGCAGCTGGGTGGGGCTAAGTATCTTGCAACCATTAATTTTGCCAAGGGTTACTGGCACTTGACTCCCAGCTCTAGAGAGAGGTCAGCCTTTGTGGCTTGTATGAGTTCACAAAGATGCCCTTTGGGATGAAAAATGCCCCATCAACTTTCCAGAGGCTAGTAGATCATATCCTAGCAGGAGCAGGATGGTTTGCCCTTGCTTACCTTGATGATACTGCCATCTACAGCCATTCCTGGCAAGAGCACCTTCAGCATGTCAGGGAGGTACTGGGCAGACTACAGAGGGCAGGGTTGACCATTAAGCCCAGCAAATGTCAGGTGGGTATAGCAGAGGTCTCCTACCTGGGACATACAGTGGGGAGTGGAAAGATCAGGCCAGAACCTACCAAAGTAGAAGCCATTCAGGCATGGCCTGCACCTGTTACCAAAAAGCAGGTGATGGCATTCTTAGGGACAGCAGGGTACTACAGAAAGTTTGTCCCCAGTTATAGTACCATAGCTGCTCCCCTCACAGACTTGACAAGGAATAACAGGCCAGATAAGGTAGTGTGGACCACAGCATGTGAGCAGGCATTCCAGAAGCTTAGAGAAGCTTTGGGAGGACCCCCTGTGTTAGCCAGTCCAGATTACAGCAAATAATTTGTTGTGCAGGTGGATGCTTTGAACCATGGGGTGGGGGCTGTACTTAGCCAGATTTCTTCGGAGGAAGAAGAGCACCCAGTGGTTTATCTCAGTCATAGGCTCCAACCCAGGGAGGTATGCTATGCAGCTGTAGAAAAGGAATATCTAGCCATAGTGTGGGCACTACAGAAGCTTCAGCCTTATCTGTATGGAAGAAAATTCACTGTAGTTACAGATCAAAATCCCCTAACATGGTTACACCTAGCCAGCCAGCAAAATGCCAAATTGCTAAGATGGACCCTAGGTTTGCAAGCTTATGATATGTCAGTGGAGCACTGCAGTGAGGTTAGCAATGCCAACAGATGGGCTCTCAAGACAGGGAATGGGGTAAGGTATACTCAGATAGACCTAACCCTCTCAAGCAACGTTTCTCAAGGGACACTTGAAAAACTAGCTTGAGTTCTCAGGGGGGAAGAAATGTGAAAAACTGAAAGGCTGCCAGCCCAGCTAGATAGAATTTTGTAAATAATTCTATGTCACTGTAAATATTAATAAAATCCACAGGCTGTTTCACAAATGTAAAGAAAACTGTGTTAAATGTTGAACTTCAAAAATGTAACCATAGTACACTCTGCTGGAAGAAAGCTGATAAAGTAAAGCATTTTATGAAAGTTTGATCTCAAAGCTCGGAGACAGAATGTCTGGACTAAGGAATTCCTTCTATTGTTTTGAGACCAGAGCTAATTGCTAGATTTTTACATGTATAATGTCTTTTATTGCTGTGGTTTCCCTGCCAGGTGCAAGATCAAAGAACTCAATCAAATGTAAACCAGGTGGAGAAAATGACCAGAAAAAACTGAAAACCACTTCCTGGAAGTGAGAGGAGAGCCCAAGTAAACAGTCAATAAAGTGTGAACCACGAAGATGTATTAAAATGCACAGCAGACTCAGTAAGCACTTTTGCCCTGACAGGTATAGGACTTTATCAAAACCAAAGTGCCTGCCAATTTGCAACAATTAGATAGCACAGACATTAATTGAACAATAAAGAATTAAAGAAATATCCATAAAAAAGCATTAAAAAGCACAAAGATCACAATGTGAACTAGTGTAGAATACGAATCAAACACTAATATGTAGTTATCAGCACATGATAAAATTGTCTCAATGAAAATAAAACTCATGAATAAAAAATAGTTATAAAATAGATGCCCTATCTCTTAAAGATATGTGTTCGTTCATTCCTGTGGGGCTGTTGGCATTAAGTATTAGTTGCCACCTAAATTCACTTATACCTATTTCATTTGACCAATTGCTTCCCCTAATATTTTTCTTGATAATTTCCAATATACCAAACTTAAAACCATTATGGGCATCACAAGAAAGTGTTTGTTTGTATAAGGCGTTGTTATTGTGGGTTCCTATAGTGTAAAGGTGTTCATAAATTCAAATAAAAGTAAATATCCTCTCTCTAGGCACAAAACTGTCAGTGAAAAGTGAAAAGCAACAAAAGTAAGAGCACTAAATTCTTTTACATAAAGACCTTTCAATTTTGCCAGTGTTAAACCCATTACAGCCCTGATAAACATAAACATAAACTAGCCCTTTACTGTCGCAATTATCTCCCAGTAACTTGACTGTCCAGAGGGGGTCTTTTGCATTCAAAACAAATGGACAGTATTTACAGGACCACATATCTTTGTCCCCTTTGTCACAGTTTGAGTAGTAAGTGGGTGTTCAAATAAGAACTTCAAATTATGTCCTACCTTGTATGTAAAAAGTGGCTTATTGCCTAATAAACTGTAAAGTTCACTATTACATTCCAATATCTCCCATTCTTTTGTCAAAATATCTCTAACTTTCTGACCAAAGGAGATAAAATAAGTAACCATAGAAAGTTTAAAATCCTGGTTGTTTGTTTGTGCCCCTTTGTTGATAACAGAACCTTGTCCTAGCAAGGGAGCAAACCTTGTACCCCAACCTTCTAGGACTTCCATACTCATCTGTTGAACCCATTTTTCCAGGTAAACCCTAGCCACAAACATATTACTAAGATTGCCAAGCTCAATCTTAAAATCAGAGAGCGTGGAACACATTCTAGCACCTCTGATCATCTGCCCCCTTACAATGTTCCTCTTTACAAAATATGGGTGGTTACTATCATAAGCCAAAAAACTGTTAGAATAAGTGGGCTTTCAAAACACTTTGGAAGTAAACTTGTGCTGATTAGTATCCCTAGTAATAGTCACATCAAGGTAATCACTTGACGTTGGTACAGAAATTGTGGGTAAACTTAAAATAAAAACAAATGTTATTAATATAATGAATGAAGTTGTCCACAACTGACCTATCACCCTTCCAAAGGACAAAACTGTCATCCAAATAGCGCAAATATGTCAACCATTCGTGTTCATAACCTGAGTCGAAAATGCATCTCTTTTCCCATGATGCCATCACTAAATTAGCATACATCGGAGCACAGCTTGATCCCATCGCAACCCCTTTTGATTGTATGAAAAACTCATTTACAAACATGATGTAGTTATTATAAAGTATAATTTCCATAACCTCCATGACAAAGTTCATAAGAGCCCCATTAAGTGTTGTGTATTCCAAAAGGGCTTCAGAAAAAAGTTCAAGCCCTGTGTCATGTGGAATGGAACTAAATAGTCAACCACATCTATGGTGGAAAACCCTGTTGTCTCACCAGAAAATTCTTGCCTGACCCTTAAAAAATCCCATGAGTCAGTTAAAACGTGAGGAATAGGACAAAGTTTATCCTTAAGTAAACGTTCTACAAAAACTCCCAATGAGTAAGTAGAACTGTTGTGTGCTGCTACTATAAGTTGGTAAGGGAGTGGTACACATTCTTGTGTACCTTGGGGATACTGAATACTGTAGGCAATAAAAGGATAATCATTATGTAAGAAATTATAAAGTTCTTCATTAATTACCCCTTGCAGCAAACTGTCTTCCAAAAACAACAATAATTTCCTATGTGCAATGTTTATTTTGTTCCTAGACACATTTTCATACTTGTCAGTGGCATATAACATACTGGCTATATCATTCGCATAGTCATTCTTCTCTAACAGAACAACCCCAACCCCTTTATCAGGCTTCATTATCCTGATGCTATCAGTTTCTCTAAGTTTCCTCAAAAGTAATGCTTCGTCCTTACTGAGATTGTAAAATCTGTCATTTTGAATATGGTATGCCTGGTATATTTCCCTAGTGCAAATCCTTTCAAAATTCACCAACGTTGGGTGCAAAGGGGGATTAAAAAGGCTTTTGTTTTTAAACCTGTTCCTATGTGCTTCAGTGTGTTCATTAGTGTACTTAAAGAACAATTGAAAATGTAACTTTCTTGTATACAATTTTAATTTAGTCAGCATATTGGCTATATTAATATTATTCCCTGGGACAAATTTAAAGCCATTTTTAAAAAGAGAAAAATGGGTGTCCATAATATTAGATCAAAGGAATGTTAAAATTCTGAGTTTCTGTTAGCTTGGGAAATTAAATCAGAAGTGTCAAGAATGATGTAATCTAAAATGAGTCAGCAGTGATGTATTATCAATTTAAGACTTTCACAGAGAGAGAGAGAATTAGAGCATTTTGGATGTTGTCTGAAGAACATCCACTAACCAGTACTCTGCCTTTGCTCTGTATGTCAGTAGGATGTTTATTTAGAACAGTGACTTCTCTTAGAAATAGATAGAAAATAGTAAATTTAGTCTAGCTGTTTTCTATATTTGTCAGACTATTCTACGGTATTATTTTAAGCATTTTCATGTGATCTCTGAACTCTAGGCTAGCACTGTGCTAAATTGAAGAGATTTATCTTGTGTTTTTATTATTTATTATTAAATATTTTAAACCTTTCAACTGTGGCTGTTTTGTGTAGAGATAATTTAAGCTCTAGAGTACATTGCATGTATATAGTGATACTGTACAAAGCCACTCCAATAAGCCTTAAAAGTTCTGGTCACACTTACTAATTTGGATAATAATATTGCACAGTAAAATTGGACACCCTTTCGGAAGGGCCTTGTTGGTACTGTATTTCTCCATAAATAAGACCTAACCAGAGAATAAGGCCTAGCATGGCTTTCCAGGGTGGTCATGATATAAGCCCTACCCCAAAAATAAGCCCCAGTTAAGATCATCAACAACACATGACGGATGTGTTGAATTATAAAATAATAATATTATTGACACCTGTTGACTGAGGTTATTGTACTCTGCTCACCATTTTCAGACCATTCAGACACCCAACTTCTTCTCTTTGCAGAAAGTCATAAGATTCTTTCCCCGGGAGTCCTACACAATTCTTACTGTAACCCTAATCCTCACTCACACTTGACAGTTGAGATCCTTGGCCCATAAACACTGGCAAGTGAACTTTGGTCAAAGTACAGACAACGCACGTAAAACATGCGCACTTGATAATGAATGGGTGTGGTTGTGGCTTCTTAACTGTCACCATTTTGTGTTGCTACTCCTGTCTTGTAAGTCTTCAATTAACCCTCCCGCAGACAAGATGAGTGCAAAAAGAAAGAGCTATTCCGTCAAGCACAAGAAAGGAATCGTGGAGTACTCCCGGAGAAAGAATCTGCAAAGAGAAGAAGTTGGATCTCCAAATGGTCTGAAAATGGTGAGCAGCATGCAATAACCTCAGTCAATAGGCGGGCGAGGGAAATGCTAAGAAGTGCATGTGTGGATCAAGTCGGCAACCATTATTTCTTGAGCTGGAAGACATCATCTGTGAATGGATTGCTGACAGGAAAGCAAAAGCTTTGGTTGTGCGCAGGGCTGATATTCAAGCATTTGCCCTTGCAATGGCACCACAGATAGAAATATCCACAGAAGAATTCAAAGCATCACAACATTGACTAGAAGCCTTCCTTCAGCTATATGAACTGTCTCTAAGAAGATTGACAACACTGTTCAAGCTGGAAGATCCTGAAGTTATTAAATGTGCACTTGCATTCAAGTCCTTTGTTGATGGCATCAACTTTTCTAAATACCAACTCTCTAACATGATGGCTATGGATGAAACTGCAGTGTTTATGGGCCAAGCATCTCAAACAACAATTGATCAGAGGGGTGCCTCATCAATCTACATTCCCTCCACTAGTGACAAAAGTGCACGTGTTACCTGTATTTGGCAATTCATCTAGATGGAAAGAAAACCCCACCTCTAATCATTAGTAAGGGAAGAAAGATAATATTGAACATGTTTCAGGCATTTACATTCTTGATACTGAAAAAACTCGGTGCGCACAAGCAGTTATAAGGAAGTGTGTCGATGTAATGCTGCCACTTGTTTTGTGAGGTGGCGAAAGATGTCTGCTAGTCTGAGATTCAGCCAGCACTCACCTCGGTAAAGACATGAAGAACTTCCTCACACAGAAAAGAATAGGTTAAATAATGATTCCCGCAGGAATGATTGTCTATCTCCAGACTCTTGATATTGCAATAAACAAGCCATTCAAGGACCATTTGCACAAGGAACTCAATGACGACATTGAAAATAGAATGGAGAGAAATCAGCGTGGAAACTTTGTGAAGCCTAGCCTGCAAGAGGTCATGACTTGGGTGAAAAATTCATGGGATAAAATCACTGACAGCTGTGTTGCCAATTCACTACGAGCAGGCTACATGGACAAGCAGTGCTCATTTAAGGAGAACTCTATTGCTAGGCATGACAGATTGGGGCCAATGGTTCTACAGGAAATGGAGTCGCAAGAAATTCAGGCTGGAATTCGGGGTTTGGAGACTTATGACAATGTTCCAGAAGAAGACGATGACATGACTGTATTTAAATAACTTTTCCGTTATCGGGGCAACAGAATGGATTGCTTCTGCTTTCAGCTGTCAGCAAGCTCTTGTCAGTTTTTTGACTTTATTGTATTAAGGTAACGTTTCATTATCAAGGGGTAATTACAAAGTAAGGCCATTAGTTCCCAGACTTCATTTTTATGACTTTCCATCATTCTTCTCTTTCGGTTTGGGTAAGGAATAAAGAAAAGTGGCAGTCATTCACCTGTTTTATTCCCCTCCTCCAGTACACATGTATTGAGATTTTTCTGCACTTTCTGTTAAGCATGAAATATTGCATTGTGAAAGCCAAAGTGTAGATATTCTAAAGTTGAAATGTTTGTTGCACTGTTTATGTAGAATTCTCACACAACTGTTGACGTGTTACCTAGAACTGTTGCCCAATAATGGAAAAGTACCAAATGAATGTCAATTTGTGTACATGAATAAATGTCGATTTTTTTACATGAATAAATGAATAAATCTAGATTGTTGTACGGGGGGGGGGGTAGATAAGGCATCCCCTGATAATAAGCCCTAATGAGTATTTTGGTGGAGAAAAAAGTATAAGACCCGGTCTTATTTTCAGGGAAATATGGTAGCTGATAAATAGAAGTTCTGGTGGCAGTGAATTACTACCTTATAGCCTGGGCAGAAGGGGCACAGCTAGTGAACCTGTGCCAGCCTTCCCCAGGCGTGTCTGTGTGGTTGTATATAAATCATATATCAAGGTGTATGTGTGTGTGTCAGCTACTTGGGCAGGGACACGAAGCACTGGTTGGACAGAGGGAGTGCTGGGAGGACTTGGCTTGGAAGACTGGCTAAGGACCCCACTCTATAGCTGTGCCAGTGGGGAGTCTTACTGGGGATCTGGAGAGAAAGGAAGAAACCAGCCCCAGACTGACTGCGATCTCTGTGTGCTGTTAAGGGAAATTGTACTTTACTGTGTATGTATTTGTTATCCTCCCAATGTGCACGTCCATCACTGGTGTTAGTGGTGAGGATTGAGGCTCCTTGATTACTGGGCCAGTGCACGGGCATCACAATTACTATTGCCGATTACTGAAGAAGTAGTTTCAGGTAGGCTTAATGCTGAATATGTTCAGTCTTGGATAGAAATCATGGCTTCTGTCAAATAAAATCAGATGAAATTAGGTGGAAATTGTATAAATTTAATACTCATTGTAAAGATACAAATTTCTCAGAAGTTCTTCAGAATATCTTTAGCTCTAGAAATATTTTTAAGGGGAGTTGGTAAAATAAATGCAGGCTTCAATAACACTGTGAACATCAGAAATGACTTATTTGCTTGAAGTGCTACCAAGCAGGACCCTGATGTAAGACTCACTAAACTATTGGAGAAATATAATACAGTGATCAATATTTTGATCACAAAAATACCTTTACTATTATCATCCATACAAAACACCTAACTTGAGGTTGTCACACATTACATTTCTCGGGATCATCATAGATGATAATCTAAAATTTGACTGACACATCCAAAAAAACATCAAAAAAGTAATATAAAACAAGGTCTCCTTGACAAAGTATCACTCTACCTCACCCTTCAATCTAGAAAGACCACTGCCATCTCATATCTATTGCCAACTCTCTCCTATGCCTTTCCCCTACTAATAAATGTTAATTCTTCCCTTTCAACAAAACCTGAACAATGTTATAATAAAACAGCAAACTTTGCAACCCACCTTCCAAGTAAAACCCATCATTGTCTAGCACTCAACCAGATATACTGGTTGAAATTCATCATTTATCAAAAACTCATTCAAATCAAACTAACCCAAGTATATTTCACCCCCAAAACAAATGTCTAGCACTGATATCAGTAATGTTATGATATTTCCCATCTAGACATCTCAAGTCTAAGGATGCACATATTGCTCAAGTCAGTAAACCAAACAAACATGGTGAAACAATGTATTCCTCATATGTATCCATATGGGGTCTACATCATATGAGCGAATCGCACAAATTGCGAACGCTCATAATATTGAATGTACCGGACCTCAAAGTGCTTTTTCTGAGATGCAGTACTGTGAAGAATGAGATATTTACCCTTTCCTCAATGTAGTGCGATCTTGGAGTTGGAATATATATTTAGCGGGAGGGGGCACAGCCCCCCACAATAGGAAGTTCGAGGTCCAGTACGTTTGATATTATGAGCGTTCACAATTTGTGCGATTCGCTCATATGATATAGACCCTCCGTATGAATACTCTCTGAAAAGAGCTAAGACAAATCATAAATCTGAAATACTTCAAAGCAAACCTAAGGCCCACCTCTTGGATTCCAAATTATGCTCATACCATTCTTCTCCTCACTAAATGTTGTAGGACTCTAGCCATCTGTCCTCTATCTATAGTTCCTGTTTGGTCTTCTTGCATAATCTAAGCTTCTGGGCTTTCATCTGAAGGCCTAATAATGTATCACTACTGCAATAAAACTGAAATGTAACTTCATGAAATATAATGATTTCCAGGGTCTATATCTTCTGATTTTTGGATGTGATAGTTAACATATGCTGTTTTGCCTTATACTGTATTATATGACACCTTGTAACATTTCTTAACAGTAGTGCTTTAGTTCCCGGGACCTCTGTTGAAAAGGGGCCTGTCATGGTCCAGTCAGACTTTTATGGTAAACAAATGCAAATAAATAAATAAAATTAAGGCAAAAAGGTCTTAAGCTTAATAAAGTTAAATGTCAGTTCTGTGCATTGCATCTCAAGTATATGACTAATAATGCAGAAATCACAAGCCATGTCTGTTTTCTTCTGATTCCAAGGAATGATCCAATATATTTCAATGTTTATGCTTAATCTTTGAAATATAATATCACTATTTACAAAGCTTCTTGAGCATGATCCTACTTCAAACTTGGTCTTCAGAGCAATAAAATAGCTCGGAGTTATTAAAAAAGTTTGTCACACAAGTTCTAATCATAACATTTTATGATGTCCCTCAACCAGTTACCCCACATGTTGATGCTAATCAAGTAAGCTTAGGTGAAACGTTACTTCAAGAAAACAGACTACAATAGTTTACATGGTTTTATAGAGGTATAGACAGAAGATGAAATAGTAATCACTTATGAATGGAGTTTGATAATTAACTCTTGCAAAGTATTTCTAGAAATCTTTGTATGATGCACCAGATGCACTTTGGAGAATAAAAGACTTATTTGAGCATTTTTTAGAAATGCAAAGGGTTATTTCTCAACTACTGACATTCGCACAGAAGCTGATCAAGTTAAAAATGAAGATTCCTTTTAATTGGGAGCCATCTCATCAAAAGACTGTTTCGTGAAGTTGGCATTCCCTCTCAGAAGTGGTACAACCCTGAAATTGGTATATTTATGAAAGGGGCATAAGGACAAAGTAACCACATGGAAGATGAAGATACAGTCCCCTCCACAGAACTGAGAGTTATACAAGCTTGTGGGGAGCAAAGCTTAACAGTTTTTTGATTAACTGACTCCTGATATAAAAGAACAAATCACTTAAAAGGATGTGTGGAGGAAGATGCAGGAACCACAATGTTAAAAAAAGTCATCCAGAATGGATGATCACTGAGAATGTCAGCATTACCACAAAGTCTTACAGTTAACTTTACATGCTTATTATATACTCAAGAGTTGTTGTTGAAGTCTGACAAGGTTATAATCCTTAAAAAAATTAGACTGAAAATGCTATACAAGATTCACAAATCTTATTTGAGCATCACAAAGTGTAAAGCAAGGGCACAAGATGTTTAATTTTGGCTTGAGATATCAGGTAAAATTTAAGCCACTATGATAAGTTAAATCAGAAAAGAAGAAATGATTCCACACAATCTTATAGGATTACTTTGATAATAAGTGGGCATTGATCTTTTCCAGTACACGAATCAATAGTCTATTATTTTATGAATTATTATTCAAAATATCAAGAAGCTGTTCTTCTGAAAGCTATATCATGCAGTACAGTAACTGGTGCACTTAAAAGTGTATTCTATCATTTCAGCCCTGTCCTCATGATATGGAGAGACAAAGCACTGACTACATCCCAAATGTCCTTTGTTCACTAGCTGCATGGGTGCAGCCCTGGCTTTACCCCAGATGTCCCATGTCTGACAAGCTCCATAGAAGCTGGAAGCAACAAGCAAAGGAGGATGGGAGTAAGCAAACAAAAATGGCTCAACTACCCGGAAGGGAAGGGTTGCATGGTTTGGCTTGCTGCACTGTTGACACCTGCAGAAGTATGGATATAAAACTCGTGGCAAGGAATATAGCATGCAAATGCTGCAAAGTGATTCTCCACTCAACCAGGAGACTTAGCATGTGTTGCACCACAGAGCTGTTGCTAGCTCTTCCTGTGTCCTGGGCCATTCCCTGAAATGGCTCTACCTCAGCTTTAATTGATAACCTGTAGAAAGCCACCTGCTACAAATGTAACAAGCAGCTTAATACAGTGAAACACAACACAGGGAGCATTAAGTGCTTCAGCCCTACTTGAAAATCCAGTGTCAACATTAATTTCTGAATATAGGTATTGCATTAGAGCAATAGGGTGCTGAAACATTTTGGCAAATACAGTATTATCATGCAGAAACCCAAATGCTGGTATGGAGGATCTCATACCCTTGTATCTTGTACACAGGGCAACTGTCCCCTTCACCCCATCCTATGTACCATACATGCATCTCCTGGAAAACAGTTGATAGCGTAGCATCCAAACTGCCAAGAGGATAAAGTTAGCAGCAGAAACAAAATTCCCAACCCTCTTTGTGGATGACAGTACCGCTCTTGACACTAAATTGTTACCTCCCAAAGAGTGAATGGCCAATGGTCTGCCATTCTGGCAGAAAAGAATTGGTCTGTCTGGTGTTTTGGAGAAGCTTGATGGTCACTTTGGGGACCAAAAAAAGTGTTAATAAAAAAGTGTATACTTTCATTATGGCATAATAGTCATTTTAGAAAATGGTTTGCAGTTTACTAATGCAGAGTTTCACAATTTGTTGCAAATCTGGCAATTCAAACAAGTCAGCATTATCCACAAAGCAATGGACAGGCTAAAAGACTACTGAGCATATATTGAAGAAAGCAGAAATGTTTCCTGCTGATGATGGTAACCATCCATTGCTTGACTCTAGGTATACACCTTTGCAAGATTTAGGAACATCTCCATCCCAAATCTTCAGTGGGTAGAAGGCTTGAAGTAAATTTTCTTACCACTTTGCTTCGTCTGCAAAATTAGCAAAATATGCTGGAAACACTAAAGAGCAAATAGATTCAAAAGTGATATTGTGACAAAAATGCTAAGATTATTTCTTCTCTATAGGAAGGAGAAAGAGTATTCATGAGAATGTAAATAAATTCCAAGGTTGTAACTAAAGATCCTGCTACTAAGATAAAGGCAAGCCTTTTGAGTACTACAAAATAGCCATGATTTTATTTAGTACGAGGAAAAGATGCAAGGATCTACAGAAGAAATAGAAGACACTTAACTTGAATACCTGCGTTTATGCAGAATAATGAAAGAAACTGTGATTCATTTGAAAATAATAGTCATTCTGAGTTAGTGGGGGTGTCAGTGTCTTCATTATTGTCTGCACATCCTTCGCAGAGTGTTATAGATTTTTATGATAGCCAACATACAACTTCATCACTGTGCTAGAACAGAATGGTGATACATAGAGCTCTAGTGACTCTGAATAGAAACAGGAAAAATCTGATCAGCAGAAATCTGGTAATCAAGTATTATAACTTCTGCAAATCCTTTGCTCAACTTCCAAACCCTAGTGTATTATAAAACATAAAAGGCTCATGATGAAGCCAAATTGCTTTAATGACTGTTAAATGAAAAGAGATTTTTTTTTATGATATAATTTGCTGCTATCTGCATGTGAGAAGTGCATACAGTAAATTCAGTTAACCGGCACCCATGAGGATTGGTAGATGCCAGATAACTGTAGTTCATAGGATCATAGGAAGTTACTAGGCTATTGGCCCTGAGGCCCTTACAAGCCTAGCCAAGAATTTAGCCCATGTTCCAACAAGTCAGCACCCTATGCCACTGTCCAACAGGGGCACAGGTGGAATCTCAGGTGTGTATTTTCTGTTCCCCATCCAGTTATCCAGGTTGCACTTAAAAAGGTTTAATGAGGTACTCTGCTTTACACAGAGAGAGAGTCTATTCCACAAAAGGGGAAGTCTATGGGACACAAATCTGTCCCACCTAGGAGTCCTATTGATGTCACAGACCAGGTTGAGGTCGCGCGTGTGGGTTACTCAAGTGGAGCTTGACTGGCGGATATGCAGCAGTCCCATCAGGGCAGGGTCTGAGATTGCTTTGTATGCCAGACAGAGGTCACCTCTGAGGAGTCTGTAGGAGACTGAGTGGAGGGACAGGGCTTTTAGCCTGTGTAGGGTAGATGTTTGAGGCCCTGGATTCTATGGGTGAGGAACTTCTGTGGTCTTTTCAGCTGCTGCATGTGCTTTGTGAGGCACATGCTGAAAGGGGCATTGTATTCAATAATGGGTCTTATAAGGGAAGAATACAGGGATGTTATGACCAGCTTGTCCCAGGATGAGATACCCTTACTAATGAGGTGGGCCATGTAGAAAGCTTTCCATACACTGGAGGGAATATGGTGGTCAAAAGTCAGCTTGCTATCAACCTGGGTGCCCAAGTCCTTCACGAATGACTGCATGCTTAGTACCTATTATCAATGTGATAATTTGTGGGGAAGTCACTCTCCTCAAAAGGGATGATGATGCATTTTTTTGGTGTTCAGTTTGAGGTCATGTTTCTGGCACCAGGATGTCCACATCACTAGGCGAATTGATGACAGCACCCAACTTGCAGACATCTGCAAACTTGGTCAGCCATAGCCCACTAGATTTGGCCTGCACCTCTGAGAAGTATATACCAAACAGTAGAGGCCCCAAAATGATTCCTGGGGTACACCACTTGTTACAGGTCTACTACTTGAGGTGGCTTCCCCTATTTTGACTAGGTGGATTCTATCAGTGAGTCAGTTTGCTACCCATCTGGTAACATATGGACTGATGCCTAGTTGAGAGAGTTTATCTATTATACCTGAGTGGGAAATAGTATGAAAGGTTTTGGCCAGATCAAGGTAGGTAGTGTGGACTGTCTTCTCCTCGTCTATGGCCTTGGTGACTGTCTCAAAATGTTGACCAAATTTAACAGGCATAACCTCCCCTTGATAAAACCAAACTGTGTGGGATCAAGTGTCTGGAGGTTGCCAATGTCCTTGTTAATGAGTTTCATGATAATCCACTCTATGGCCTTGCAAATCAGGCTAGTTAGGCTGATGGGTCTATAATTTCCTGGATCGGTGGATGCTCCACCTTTGTGCAAAGGGATGACAGTAGCTGTCCTCCACTTGGCTGGGATGAAGCCGGTATTCAGGTTTTGGCTGAACAGGGTGCCAAATGGTGCTGCAAGTTCCTGCCTGAGTTCATGTAGAATGCAGCTTGGGATGCTACCGGGTCCCATGAAGGCTGGATTTTTTGCCTTTGAGAGGGCAGTGATGACTTGCTCCCTAGAGATAAGGGGAGGCGGGCAGGTACTGGGGATGTCCTGTTTTACTGATGGGGGGACAGAAGAGTGAAGTTTTCACTGAATCTGTCTGCCAGCAGGTTGGCTATATCTACAGCATTTGTGTATGTGGTGTCCTTGCCCACCAGTTATGAGCAGATCTGGGTACTTCCCTTGAGATAGTTTCTGGTTGCTTGAGAGTTACTATTAAAAATAGGCCTGACTAATACTGTACCCTGTACTATTTGTTTGGTTTGACGAATTCTCAGGTTGGGGATAGAGATAATTTATTCCTATCTTCCTTTTTAAAACTCTGAAACTCTAAAAATGTAATGTACGTTTCTGTGGGGGTAAAATAGAAAGTGAAATGCATGAAAATTGTACTGTATTTCTTCCGATATTTTTTGCCAGTTGCTTGAGTTACTGTTAACTGAGAGTTTACTGTATTTACATGTGGTTACATGGGGTCCACTTCTTAATTTCGAAATCTCAAATCCTGAACATTAAAATCCTGATGTCCGGATGTTCGAAATTTTGAAATCTCAAAGTTAAACAATTGAGATCTCCCTACAGTGCGGAACAGTAACTTTACCGTTCTCTTCACTGTAGTGCGATCTCAGAGTTGGTATATTTAAGTATCAGGGTGTGTGGGGGGAGCAGCCCCCCACTTGGGGGAGTGCAGGGGGGCTTGACCCCCTACAGCAACGTGATGTCTAACTTTTTTGTTTTAGTTTTGTTTTGTTTTTTTTTGCGTTTCGAGGTTTCAAAATCTTGAACATCTGAATGTCGGGATTCTGAAGTTTGAGATTTTGACTTTTCAAAATTAAATAGTGGACCCGGTCACTTGATGTTCTGGTATAGTGTAACACACACACGCACAAGCACGTATATGTATGTATATGTACATATCTACAGATAAATAAATAAACAGATAGATACATATATATAGATAAAGGTATATATCAAAAGGGTAAATAAATTATAGAGAAATTTCTTAATGTATTAACAAAGTAAGCAAGGAAATACAATATATATTACTATGTCTTTAAATATGGGTGTTACTGTTTCAGTGCAGTCTGTTATAGAATATAGAGACTATAGTTATATCTTGTGAGTCTCACCTCTTTATAGCAGAGCAATGCCATGCAGACCTTGCTTCTTTTGAAGTATACTAGATGGAACAATAAAAGTCTTGTCAATGCAACTTGACACAGCTATACAAGTGGGTAACTTCTAAGGTGAACAAAAGATGTCTAATAAAACTAAATGCATGTCATTTGAATAGTGTAAGAGCACAATAAAACAGGCAAAGATTGTTTTTCACAGTTGCTCTGGACAATAAGCCCTTAGACGTTGTTTACTCGATAAAAATAAAAAAAAGCTATGAATTATTACTTGACACAGAAATCAAATTAGATTTATTGGGCAAAAAAAACATCATCGGGTCTGAATATTGTACAGACAGAACTGTTATGACAGATGCAGTGTTTCTACTTGCGCATCTCTTTTATGCTTTGCAGATTGTTACTTACACATTATTTTGGCTGTGAGTGCAACACACTTAAAATAAAAACCTTTTGCTACACTGCCTTCAGATTTGTTTTAAGATCATCTCAACTGAAATTACTACACAAATTATTAAATCGAGCAAGTTGTCCATTGCACTCCAAAATACTTCAGCAGTACAATCCTGTGAATACCTATAATCATCTGACTAATCTGTTTTCACCTTCACTAAATATTTAGTTTATTTATTTTGCTTTTGATTTCCAGAACAGTCCAACTGGGTTTATCAAAAAAAATGTTTTTAGTGGAGGCCTGGGGAGAAAGCTCTGCAGAATTTACAAACAGGCAACCACGAAACAAATCAACATGATTACTCCTAGTATAACATCAGATAACAACAGTATTCATATAATTATAGAGTATGTGATATTTAGAGTATGGAGATATTTAAAACATACATGGTATTTAATACATTATATATATATATATGAAGAATAAAAACATATTTTATATTCAAGGTGACATTTTGATTCCCAGTCAGTTATAGTGTAGTATCTTCACAAATTAAGAAAGTGAAATAAGTATCTTTCGAACTTTTAGACTGAAATAAGGAAAATAGTATACATTTAGATGGCAAAGTATTTATGCTTAACCCATGTAAATTTGAATAAAACTACTCGCAAACATTTCTGAGGTGTTTTCCAGTAGTTAATATTCTCTGCAGATCTGAAATTTTGAGAAAAGAAGAAAGAATGAGTAGAATAATAGAAGATATGTTGATTTAACTGCATCGGATAATGCATGCTCAACCATGAGAGCTTTGAGGGAAGAGAACATGGGTAATAGGGAACCCTGTGCATTACAGGCACTGTG
Source organism: Protopterus annectens (assembly GCF_019279795.1). Taxonomy (NCBI): domain Eukaryota; kingdom Metazoa; phylum Chordata; order Ceratodontiformes; family Protopteridae; genus Protopterus; species Protopterus annectens. The sequence goes on along the minus strand of NC_056726.1, from coordinate 1,823,163,496 downwards.
TACCTTGTTTGAACTATGATTACAGAAATCTTGTCATGCATATAAGTGAGTTGGAGGGTTAGAGGTTAGTGAGCTGTATTTGGAAGGATATTAACAGGAGCGTAGATAGAGGAGGAGAAGAGAGACTCTGTGAAAATAGAAATTAGACAAATTAGTAACAAATGTTTTATAGAAGGGTGAGAGCAATGAAAGGGTTTAGACAGAGCTATGCAAAAATGGCAACACCATTGAGAGTGAAGGTTGTATAACATTTGAGTTTTTCAGTATTGAACAGATTAGAGTGATCAACTAGTAATAAGAGCAGTCTACAATGGAATATTAATATACATTACTTAGGTGGCCTGTAGGAATGTGGGTGCGGAGCAATTTGTCAATCAGGAGAGATTTTAATTGTGTTTTCAATAAGTTTACATCTTGGATTGATTTAAGTGTTAATGAGATGTCGTTCCAGGCTTTGGCAGTACTAGCTGAATACGAGTCTCCTGCACTATTACACACTTTGCTAGTACTGAGACTTCATTTATCTGTGGAGTGCAAGGCTCTACTAGGGGAGTACAGTTGCATGATGTTGCTTAGAAATTGGTAGTTTTCTGGTTGGCAATGAAATTTGTGTACTGTTGTGAAATGGGTATGTGTTAAGTGTAAGAGTTCTAACCAGTTTAGCTTTTTTTGAGCTAGACAGTGGTGTCCTCTGTATTGCAGATTGCTGGCAACTGTGGCTGATTTATTGTAACATTGCTCTATTTTATTTAACAGCGTGACTTGAAGCTTGGTAAAAGTAGGGGTGGTGTACAGGAGAGATGGCAGTAGGTAAGTAGCAGCTATACATTTTCTGGCAGTGTCAGTGAGGTATACTTTAGACCTATATAGGGATCTGAGTTTTTGATGAGTTTTTTTTACAGCTTGTGATATCATGGGACAAGTTTTAGCTAGTCATCTATGATAACTCCTAGAAGTTTGGCTTGGTTTACTTGTTCAGTCTTAATGTTTTTGAAAGAGCTTAGGATAAATGATGTCTTCTGGGGTAACCGTTGTTTGGGAATCAAGTATTAGATTGTTTTTGGGGCAGTTAGTAGGATTTAATTTGCTTAAACATGATTCAACAGCATTTATAGTATCTGCTCAAGGTGCAGATAAGTTATTGTCCCACTTTTTTCTTCCATTAGTATGTCCATCATTGAATACAGTACCTCTTTCAGTGTTTATCTTTCCAAGTACCTAAATCAGCTCAAGAAATCTCAATGTTTCCTCACCAAAAAGTCTCACATCTCAGCATCTTTAGCTACTCTAATAGAGTAAAAGACCTCTCCCTCTATTCAGTGTGATACAGACTTATGAAGGAAAGCTCTGCTTAGCCTTTCATGCTGTCAATGACTCAGCATTCTTTCACATTATTCATCTAACTAGAACCAGTGGTAAAGCAAGCACTCATTGCAGGTGGTACCTCACAATTCAGCCATAATCCGTTCCGGAACGGCAGTTGAATTGTGAAATGGTTGAATTGTTGATTTTATATCCATTCCCAGCCCAAACAAAATTAAAAAATACACTAAAAATATAAAAAATGTAGTTCACCATGATTTGAAGTGTAGAACATCTCTTAAATGGAGGAGAGCATATGGAGGAGGGATGGAGGAGGAATGTAGGACTACTGTAAACTATGACTCACGTGTCATATACAAATTTATTTGATGTTAAATCCATCTACGAATGCAAGCTAACATGTTTCCTGTCCAGCTAAAATGCATGCTCATTACATCATTGGTTTACGTGGGCTTTAGGCCAGTTATTTTACATTAAGAAGGTTCATGGTCTGCACTCTTGTGGGAGGAGAGGCTGGATTCTGCCCTTCTGAGCCGGGAATTTCTGGTTAAAGGCTTATAGTGCCTGCATATTTGAACTGTTTCTTACTGAAATTGGTACACCTTGTTTGCTATAGCATAGACTAGATCCAGGCCTGCTGAATCTAGCTTTGTTTGTATGCTTGTTGTTTGTTTGCTTATTTCCCTGAAACTTTAATTTCACTTCACGGCTTTTCAGCGCTTCTGTGGATCCCTAGTGATATCTGCATTGCTTACTGTACTTATTTCCTTGTTTCACTCGAAAGAAAGTTACTGTTTGTCGTTTTTCCATTTAAGTTACCTGTAACACATTGCATTTAAGTTACCTGGCACTTGCTCACTAAGTCAGCACTAAAAAATTAATAGCACTACACCCTCACAAACTCCCCTTGAGTACCTTGTTCCCCACTGGCCCTTTTTTTCAATTATAAAGGAATTCCCAATACTATTCTAGCATGTCCAAAGGTCAGTTGTCAATCTCCTCTCCGGTCCAGCTGGTGAATCTGGGAATCTTGAGGCAATGTTACAACTGCCTCATGTACACAGACAACCCTCTCCTCCTCCCAACAAATTCCAACAAATGTGAGAGATGCAACCATATAGCCAAACTGGAGGCTAAGCTCTCTCAACTCAGTACTGGCGTAACCAGTCAGGAGGAGAAGGAAACCACACTCACTACAATTCCAGTCTCACATAGACCTACCACGACAGCAAACCAAACACATAAACACACAAAAACATACTGGAGGCTCTAAATAAAAATCTGCCCAAGCAGCAGAGACCTCCAAAGCAGACACCCAAGCAACCGCTACCCCAAAACAAAACACGTGCAACACATAGCTCACAAAGCCAGTGTGCCGAACAGTCACAGCCCTTAAGGCTAAACAACACACCTGATACACTTGTAATAGGTGACTCTATCGTCAGGCACACTGACATCCTGCTCACCAGGCTGAACAAGGAGAAGGTCACGGTGAGCTGCCTGTCGGGCGCTAGGATCCGCCACATAACACAAGCACTCAGGTCACTCCAAGGCAAGTACAAATATGACTCAATCATTGTCCATGCTGGTGTGAATGACCTGAGACGTACCTCCCTGGACTACATGAAAAGAGACATAGAGGAGCTCTCTGAGCATGTAGCCCAGGCCGGTATGACCCTGACCTTGAGTAGCATCTTACCCTCACCAAGAATGATGCCACAATATGAAGACAAGATGATCAATTTCAACAATTGGCTTATGTATTGGTGTCATTCAAAGGGGATCCAATGCCTGTCAGCCTGGGATGACATGCTCGACAAGCCACGATGCTTCGCTAGGGACAGCTTGCACCTGTCACCCCTGGGCTTTCTGATATTGGCAAAGGCTCTTGCTACCCCCATAGTACCTTTTTTAGGCAAGGCTCAAAAGACAAACCCACCTCCATAGGTATCACAAGGGATAAGAAATTAAGAGTAATGCTACTCAACGCCAGAAGTCTAAACCTCAAGATGCATGCACTCAAAACTCTCCTTAGCATGGAGAACATCGATATCTGTGCAGTAACAGAAACCTGGTTCAAGACTCCCGAGAGCACCCCAGCACTACCAGGTTATACCTCATACCATGCTTTTTGGCTCCAAAACTTGGACCAAACCACAAAAGGAGGGGGAGTATCAATATTCGTCAAAGATACCCACACCTCCAGGTTGGTGGCACAGCACGAAGCATCAGAAACTATCCATGTGCAACTAACAGTGGGTAAAACTGCCTTCCAGTTTATAGCCTGCTACAGACCACCCTCCCAAACCCAGGAACCCCACTTGGCCTTCCTGAGAACACTGAAAAATATGAAGGTCTCTCCAAACACCATTATATTGGGCGACTTCAACTACCCAAACATAGACTGGGAGCATTACTCTAGCTCCAACACCCTTGCCCAAAGGTTCCTAGAATTTATAAACTCAAATGCTATGGAACAACTTGTTACCACTCCCACAAGAGGGGAAAGCATACTGGACCTGATCATCACCAACATGGGGACTCTATGCTCCAGACCAGAAGTGTATCCCTCACTGGTAAGATCAGACCATAAACTAATCCCTCTGGATATTCACATCCCGACCCCACCCCCTGCCCAGAAAACCACAGTGAAAAACTTCTCTAAAGCAAATTTCACACTCCTCAAAACCGAGGTGGAATCCTTCAAAGCCACCGGGCCTGTGGAAAATACGACACAGACTGCAGAATCCTTTATAAACGCATTCTATGAACACCTTCAGGAATGCATAGATCTTGCAATCCCAAATAAAACCAAGACCCAGTCCTCCAAAGGCAGACGTCCTGTCTGGTGGACCCCAGCCATAAACAAACTATACAATAGAAGGAGGAAGCTACTATATGATAGAGCAAAATCCCAAAAAGGGAAGGCATCTCTGATCAGTATTAGCAAAAAACTACGGGCACTCATAAAATCGTCTAAGGCCAGCTTCGAGAGAAAAATTGCACAGGACAGTAAGGATAATCACAAGGCTTTCTTTAGTTATGTTAGGAACCTGGGTGGGAATTCCCAGATATGCTCAGAATTAGTCCAAAATGACAAAAAATACACCGAACCTACAGACATTGCCAACATCCTAGCTGACAGGTTCAGCGCAAACCCCCCCCCCCCACCAAAAGGGCAAATATCTATCCCAGCAGAGTGCTGCCCCCCTGACATCTCAGATGCTCAGGTAAGAGCTGCCCTCTCCAAAACAAAAAACACAGCATCAATGGGACCAGACGGTGTCCCGGGCTGCATCCTACATGAACTCCAAGAAGTGCTAAACCCAGACATAAAACTACTGTTCAATCTCAGCCTTACTACAGGATATGTACCCAAAGAGTGGTGTACAGCAACAGTGGTCCCTCCCCACAAAGGTGGTGCCTCAATGGATCCTGGAAACTATCGCCCCATAAGCCTGACTAGCTTGGTCTGCAAAGCTATGGAAAGGATCATCATGGACCTCATAAATAAAGATATTGGGGACCTACAGACACTGGATCCTACCCAGTTCGGCTTTGTTAAGGGCAGATCCTGCCTCTTAAACCTGGTCGATTTCTTTGAAACAGTCACCAAGGCCATTGACGAGGGGAAGATGGTCCACACAGCCTACCTGGACCTCGCAAAAGCCTTTGATACAATACCCCACTCGGGCATTATAGATAAGCTCACCAGCTTAAATATAAACCCCTATGTCACTAGATGGGTTGCAAGCTGGCTCAAGGACAGAACCCACATGGTTAGAATTGCTGGAGCCATGTCAGACTCCAAACCAGTTACAAGTGGCGTCCCACAAGGCTCAGTCCTGGGACCTCTCTTGTTCGGTATATATTTCTCGGAGGTACAGGCCAACACGGAAGGACTGTGGCTGACCAAGTTCGCAGATGACTGCAAACTGGGCGCCATAATCGACTCTCCAGCCGACACAAGCATCCTCCAAAAGGGCCTCATAGAAACAGACAACTGGTGCTTGAGCCATGGCCTCAAGCTAAACGCCAAAAAGTGTATAGTCATCCCCTTTGGCAAAAACAAAGTGCCCACAAATTACCACATAGGTGGTAATCCATTAAGTACAGAAGAAGTAATTAGGGACCTGGGGACCCAAGTTGATAGCAATCTCTCATTTGACAACCACGTGGCCAAAGTGATTAGAAGAACATTTTATATAGCCCACCTAATCATGAAGGGATTCACATCTAGATCAGGGGAGGTCATCGTGCCTCTTTACTCATCCCTCATCAGGCCCATAATTGAGTACAATGCCCCTTTTGGGATGCACCTTACCAGACACCTGCAGCAACTGGAAAGACCCCAAAAGTACCTCACCAAGAGGATCAAAGGGCTCAGACAGATGCCATATGCTGCCCGGTTAAAGAAACTCTAGCTCTACTCAGTGGCATACCGCCTGCTCAGAGGCGATCTGTGCCTGACGTATAAAGCCATGTCCAACCTGGAATTAATGGACATGCTGCACCTCAGAAAATCCAAATCCCATTGAGCTATGCGCTCGAGAGACTTGAACCTCAGCACTGAAATAAATAGGACATGCTGGGGGGACAGATTCATAACCCAGAGGCTCCCTTCACTCTGGAATAAAATCCCAGTCCAGGTTAGGCAGAGTCCCTCATTGACTCTCTTCAAGAGGAATCTTGATGAGTGGATGGGAGATCGTAGGTTTACCCCGGGTATCACTTCTGTGTCACTATTAGACAGAGGCACAGTATACTAACCTCGAAAAAGGGCATAGCAAAATTAATTTAAAATGGGTGGCGAAAGCCAAACACACTCTGGCCAGGATTATAAATGCCCTAGGGCAGATAGCCTAGTATGAACCTATAAACCTATGAACCTATCATTGTGTGATAGCAGTTATGAAATGAATATCTGTTGTCTCTGGTAATGATTAATGTTTTATTTTGTTCACTTTAATGTGATGTAAATTATAAGTTAAAACATCTTATAACAGTTTCCTATCCACACCCCCAAAAATAAGTAATACACAATACAGTGTATACTAGCGTATCTGTTTTTTTTTAATCCCTCTCCATGACTTTGCTCAGCAGCTCCCCTACTTGGCTCATTCATTCTCCCAGTGGACTAGAGCCACATATCCTGAACTGGGCATGATATGGATGTTGACACCCACATTATCACTAATTCAGTGGGGCATGTGTTACTTAACAGCATAAGCTTGACCTGGCATATTCCACATGTGATCTTTTGCTTTCCAGCAGGTATCACCAATGAGTTTGGCCATGTCATCTCCCTCCCCTCCAGAACAGGTGAGTTGTCATCATACACTCGTGTCTATTCTCTCTGCCCAGCCCCATCAGTGTCCACGCCAAAAACTAAATATGAGTCACCATATTTATACTATTTACAGAATCCACTTAGACATTAGTTGTTGGAAGGGGAGTCTTCTTCACCCTGTCCTGCCTGTTCCTTCTGTTTTTTGGTAAGTGTAGGTGAAAAAAAAATTGTCCAGTGTGACTTGTCTCTCCCTGTTTTTCAGGATGGTCTTGAAGTAGTGTATGATTTTGTTGTTAAACAAATCCGTTATCCTGTTGACATCACCTGTGTTGGGGTGCCACTCCAAGACTGTAGCCTGCACTTTCTCCAAGTTGGATAAAAGTTCTTTAATGCAAGCTGTTGGGAAGGTCCTTTTTCCCTGTCACCTTCATCTTCAGAAGAAATTTCCCTTTCTTTTTCTTTGAAGTGCTGATTGCAAAGTGCTGTAAGTTCCTCCATTGCTCTTCATCATGGTCTTGTAGCAGTTCCTCCACATCTGCCTCATCCACTTCCTCTATGTCCTGGTGCTCTGCTGTGGAAATGATGTCCTGCAGCACTTCAGCTGCTTCATCCACGGTTTTGCCCTGGGAAAAGGAAGGAACCAGTTTCCTCCAGGCTGCACAAAGGGTTTTCTGTGACACTCCATCCCAGGCACTTTTGATGAATTATATGGCATGAGGAATGTTGAACTCAGTCTTCCAGAATTCCTTCAGTGTTTTATCTGAAGACTGGGTCACTTCAAACAGCCGTGAGAAGGGTGCTTTTGTGTAGAGCTTCTTGAACCAGGCACTGAATTATTGATCCATACGTTGAATGAGAGAAGTTGTATTGGGAGGCAGGAACTGAACCTTGATGAAATCATAGTCTATCTGAAGAATTTCCTCTAACTCTCATGGGTGGGCAGAAGCATTGTCCAGAAGCAGAAGAGCTTTAATTGGCAAATTGTTCTCTATCAGGTATTTCTTAGCACTTGGAGCAAATTCCTCAAAAATCCACTCCTTGAAAACTGACTGGTCTACCCAAGCTATGATGTTTGATTTCCGCATTACAGGTAGTTTTGATTTTATAATCTTTTTTTCAAAGCATCTTGGGTTTTCCAAGTGATACACCAGCAGAGGCTTCAGTCTCTACTTGTGTTTGCTGCCAGGAGGGGTGTTTGCCTATCTTTCATGGGTTTGTTACCTGGAATCCTAGCTTCTTCTTGGGTTATATAAATCTTACTTGGCAATCTCTTCCAAAAAGCCCCATTTCATCACAATTAAAAATCTGTCCAGACAGACAGCCTTCTCTGCCTATCAATTCTTCAAATTCCTTGACAAATTTCTGTGCACCTTCTTTGTCAGCACTAGCTGCCTCTCCTTGTCTCAGAACACTGTGGATGCCACTTTTTTAATCTGTGGAACCATTCCCTACTTGCTTTAAATTCCTCTGTTTGCTGTGAGCTACTTCCTGGAATTTTTTTGTAGGTCTTCAAAGATGAGCTTAGCTTTCTTACTGATCATGGTCTAAGTTATTGGATCTCCCTTCATCTGCCTCTCCTGGATCCAAACAAGAAGCATCCTCTCCATATCTTCATGAATTGTTTTTCTCTGTTTGCCCATAACCTTTCTTGCTCCTTTTGACACCTTAGCACACATGAAGCTGTCTCCATTTTTCTAGAATGTTGAGATGGTAGACCTAGGCACTCCATACTGTTTTGCTATTCATCCTATTTTATCTCCTCTCTCAATTTTACATATGAATTCTTTCTTCTTTTCAATGTTCAGCCACTTTTTTTCCTGCCAGTATCACTCTTCTTTTCACACTTCTTTGACCCCATTTCTTCACTTCTTTGCAACACTTAAAAGAAACAGCTGCACTACATAAACAACACAATAACAACAGGAAACAATGAACAACTTTTCAGCCTCCTTTCTGGGTCAAACTGAAAGATAGTGGTTGAATTGCGGTACACCCAGGCACCCAAAAGTGTGGTCGATTTGTGAAACGGTCAAGTTATGAAGTAGTCGATTTGAGAGGTACCACCTGTATAGGGAAATAAACCAATACAACCATATCAACAGCACCAAATGGTATTACGGGTACCTAAATTAATGTATTTCCCATTTATGGAATAGGCTGCCTTCATATATTAAGCAGAGTACTTCCTTAGCAGCCTTAGCGGCCACGGTGGTGCAGCGGTTAGCATTGCTGCCTCACAGCAAGAGGTTCTCCAGTTTGATTCTCGGCTGGGGTGCCTTCTGTGCGGAGTCTGTATGTCCTCCCTGTGGTCATGTGGGTTTCCTCCTGGTGCTCCGGTTTCCTCCCACATCCCAAAGACATGGAGTAGGTGGATTGGACACTCTAAATTGGCCCTAGGTGTGAGTGTGTGCGTGTGTGTACCTTCTGTGGAAGGTTGGGTGCCGGGCTGGCAACTCGACACCGTAAAACTTCACTGCCAATCATGAGCGGACAGATGATCCGCTGTGGGACCCCTAATCGGGAAAAGCCGAAAGAAGAAGACTTCCTTAGCAGCCTTTTATACTTATGACTGAATGGGCAATCATGAATTTTTACCCAGAATATGTGGGAAAAATTAACTTAATGTGGGATGCTGTTAGTCACCCACCAGTATTGAGTGATGTGGCAGAGCTTCTCAAGGGTCTCCTTGCTGATAAGCTTAGCAAGGACATATGAACCTATGAGTATTGCTTTAAGGTTCTGTACCCATAAGGCTAACCTGTATATTGTGTGTCCTATGGTTCTTCCTTCTTCAGTAGTTATTTATTTATTGACATTTTATTACTGGGAAAATTTTCAGTGGAGGTCTGGGGAGAAAAGCTCCAAAGTATTACAAATCGTTTTAAGAACAATAATTTTTACAGTCTTTTTAAATAATTAAAAGAACTACAGTTTAAATAAGGGTCTATATTAGAACATCGAAGTTTCAGAACTTCGAATGTTCTAATATCGAACCCTATTCAGCGAAAGCTGAAAACATCAAACATACAGAACAACGAATTTTTTCCTAGGGAAAACATTTGCTGTTCCAAAACACATACACACAACACAAGCACACCAAACAAACAGCAATCCACACACATGCACCTAAAATCTTACACCTAACCCTACACTAAACTATACACACACCAATAACTATCCACTTACCTTAACCCAAACCCTAATCCTAAGGTCCATCACTATCGCACACTCACCTCACCAGCGCCCTAACACTATCTCACCTACCCCGCCCTAACCCTCATGTCCACACAATCGCACACTTACCTAACCCGTGCCCTAACCTTAACTCACCTAACCCACCCTAACCCTCACGTCCACACAATCGCACACATACCTAACCCGCACCCTAACCCTAACCCGCACTCAATCGCACACTTACCTGAACCCGACCCGTAACTTTCCACCACAGCGCTAAAAATACAGAAACAACAGAAATGGACAACTAAATTCTTTCCCTAGGAAAAAATTCAGTTTTCTGTTGCTTCGATATTTTCAGCTTTCGCTGAATAGGGTTCGATATTAGAACATTCGAAGTTTTGAAACTTCGATGTTCTAATATAGACCCTTTAAATAATTATACCAAATTAGATATAATATGAAAACATTGGCTGATTAAGACTAGATAAAAGTTAAATGATAATGATTTAATAGTTAGTTGAATTTTAGCCAGTTTATAGAGAAATTAAGGGTAAATTAGTATAATACAAACAGGAATTGCAATATAAATGCTTATGGTATATTTAGAGAGAAAGCCAGGAGAGAGAAATTGATAGAAGTAAGGAAGTGATGGAAGAAGCGAGAATAAGGAGATGTAAGGTATGAATAGGTATTTGTTCACATTTAGGGATATAGTTTATCCTGGCAGCTTCTGCCAGCCAGATTTTTAAATGGAATGGATACATCCATCACTGTCTAATGTGTGAGTAGGTTTTGCCATCGAGTTCAAGGTTTATGATAGATCTAAATGAAGTTATGCATTTCATTTTTTATGCCTTCTTGTATAGCAACCATGTTGTGTAACTACATATCAACAGCAAAATGGCTACTTTTTCCTTCCAGACCATTTGCAAAGTCACATGAAAAGGAACAGTTCCTAGCACTGACCCCACTGGTACCCTATTTATTCATCAGCAAGCTTTCTCTAAAGTAGGTTCCAATTCCTGTGATTCAGTGTGCCCTTTTGTCTAGTAATTGTTTCATTTTTTGTTGCCAGCTTACTGGCAACTACTCCAAGCCATATAATTTCTTTGCTTATCTGTTGTATAGTCTTGTATCAAACACATAGTTGAAGATTAACTAATTAAGCATCAAATACATAGTTGATTAACTAATCAAGGCCCACATACCCTTTATGATCTAATGTTTTTGTTATTTGGTCAAAAATGCTGGTAGATTTATATTAAATACATGTAGTTTTCAATATTTCAGTGTAAGGCCCGTTTATTAAAATACTGACAAATGTTCCTGATACCTCAGCATACAGCCATCTAGATAGCAAAATTCCAGATATAGATTCACTCTTTACACAGATTTTCATAATGCCATCTCAGCCCATCAAATAGTTCATCAATTCATTAATAACATTTACGTCTGTTAAAAGGTAGTGCATATTTCTTTTAATACAATGCATAGGTAAAGCTAGTTTAGGAGGTCATCATCCATACAGACATTATGGTTTTCTGCTTATGGCCTAAATCTCTATCACTTGGAAACTGGCTTGTGCATTGACTTGTGCAATGGCCTACCGTAATGCCTTCATACTCCAGTGCTCACGTGTACTCTTCCACTCATGCTGCCCTGAATCAGTGCTACATGCTGAAGAAGCTTAACAGAGCCAAATGTGTGTCCGCATCCCATGTATGCTACACTGTGCTCTCACTTCTACATGGGCGTTACCTGAAAGCAAATCCTAAATGTTTTATTTCTTTTGGAATTCAATATTTATACCATCATTCCCGATTTCTGAATGAGCTACCCATGTTGACATTGTGTAAGTTGCAGAATGCAATAAGGGTATCTCATCTGGTTTATCCGATGCTTCTTACTGCCTTCCATTTAACTTGATATTTTTATTTTGGGCTTCAATCTGTTTTTCCTTTTGAAAGTGTTGTAAGTCATTTGTGGCATGTTGAAAAATAGCATCAACTACTTACTTTTAATTAATTTATTTTTGTTTATTTTTGTTTTTGTTGACCAAGTTAATCTCAGCAGATCTGCAGCCTAGTTTCAGAGGAGACCTGAAACTGCATTTATATTGACTAGGAATTTTTTTAATGTACTAGAATTAAGTTTTTTGGTAGTAAGGTAACTCATAATTCCTTATTTAAATGCTTTAACAGAAAATAATATTATATATGGGTAATATGAGTTCATAAATAAAACAGACCTAGAATACATGCGCTAGGGATTATAACACTAGTAAACTGGATGGGGAGACATGGAGAGGTGTTTTAAAAAAATGAAATGGGTTGATGAAAGTGGTATTGAAGAGATATGAAAATGTGAAGTGGCAAATTATATGGGATATGATTTGAACTGTGAATTGTAATGGAGTTAGGATATAATGTGTTGATATGATGTTTTTAAAATAAAGTACACCTAATCTTTTTTCGTAAGTGCTATATGATCTTTTACATCCACCAGAGCTGCGATCAACCAAGGCAGATGAGACCTCAGTTTAATATTGTATCTGAAGGACAGCACACAGAAAACTGCACCCCACCCCCACCCCCTGCTGCACTGCAGTGTCAGCAATGGAAAATTAATCCAAGCACATGATGTGAGGACAGAACCTAGAGCTTTCTGGGCTACAAGCATCAAAGGCAAGTGTGCTACCTTCCTAACCTCTGCTTCAGTCGGACTAATTATTATCACTAGTTTCCACTGCACTTCCTCAGCTAATATCTGCAACCACCTGTCATACCTTTATAAGAAATTGATAGCCATTTCTTTTCCAGTTCTTTTTCAAATTCATCAAAAGCCCTCAGTTGTAAATTTTCATATCATAAACATTGTACTGCTACTTTCTTCTGGATATATTTTGAAAGGTAAAAAATGAAGTAATATTTATTTATCACTCTGGTGCATACATTTTTTAAGTTTGCTATTCTGCCATGGACTTGTGTTTTACCAAAACAAAACTGAGTCTATTTAGACCCACACAAATCTGCATCTTGAATTTGATACAAAGCTATGGAAAGACTGATCAAGGAACTAATCAATAAAGACATCAGGAACCCCCAAACACTGCACTAGTCTCTGTCTGGATTTGTCAAAGGCAGGTCATGCTTACTCCACCTGGTGGACTTTTTAGAAAAGGTTGCCAAAAGAATGGATAAAAGATAAAATGGTACACACCACATGCCTCGACCTGGCCAAAGCTTTAGACTCAATCCCCAACTCAGGCATAGTAGAAAAGCTTAATAATCTGCGAATAAACCATTATGTCACTTGATGGATTGCCAACTGGCTCACAGATAGGATGTAGGAGATTAGAATAGAGGAAGTTACCTCCACAAAGAGAACAGACACCAGTGGAGTTTCCCAGGGTTCCTTGCTGGGAACTCTCCTGTTTGTCATCTATTACTCTGAAGTAAAATCCAATACCAAAGGACTCTGACTGATTAAGTTTGCAGATGACTGCAAGCTTGGAGCAGCCATTGAATCCCCAAATGACTTAGCCATCCTGCAGGAAGGTTTGTCCTAAATAAATAACTGGTGCCAAAATCATGGACTGAAACTAAATGCCAAAAAACACATTACCTTATCCTTTGGGAAGTCATCTACCCCAGGAAACTATCACATTGGCAATACAACCCTAAGAGTTGATCCAGTTGTTCAGGATTTGGGAATTTAATGTGGACAGTGACCTAACTTTCAAACAACATGTGCCCATTGTCATAACACAGTCCTATTTTGCATCGCTTATAAACAAAGGAATTGTGTCTAAATCTACAGATGTCATTATGTCATTGCCCCCCTTTACTCAACCCGCATTAGGCCTCTCATCGAGTATTATGTCCCCTTTCACATAAATCTGTCCAGACACATGCAACAGCAGGAGCACCTACACAGATACCTTATTAAAAGGATATAAGATTTAAGCAATATGTCCCACGTGGACCAGCTCAAAGCCCTGTCACTATACTCAGTATCTTACAGACTGCTAAGAGGTGGCCTGTGTCTGGCAAAAAAGGCATCCTCTGACCCAGTACTGATGGATTTATTACACATTAGCATGTTAAATGGCATCAGAATTATTTGGTCAATGAATCTAAATGTCTTCTGCAACATCAACAGAATGGTTTGGAGGGACAGGTTTATCTCATAGAGGATACTGCTGCTCTGGAACAGACTCCCCATCCATGTAAAACAAAGCTCATACTAAATGCAACTTGGATCCATGGATGGGAAATAGAAAATTTACCCCAGGGTTGTCCCTGTACTACTAAAGAAGAGGGGCATCTCCTAAATGTTTTATCCCATGCATAGGTCCCCTCAGATTTTCTATGGAATGATCCCAATTATTCTCACTAGGAGTAATATATAATTATTGACCATGGGATGGGTTAGGACAATCTAACACTAAATGGGATAGGTTAATTCAAGCGTCAAAAGGGAAACAGGTTAGGCTTAAAATAACCTGCAAGGGCAGATTGCCTAGTACTTACCTATGAACCTGTGTTTTACGTAAGTAAAGACTGCATCAGACCAAGAAATATATTGACTAATATTTGAACATGCAGTAGCAGTACCAAGATCAAAATCAAAGTCACTTCTAACATTTTCAGCAGCATCACATTTCCTTCATCTAATTTTGCATAAAACACATTTAGGCATTTCTTTTAAACACTTGAAACTGATTGATATTTCAGTTCAAATTAAATTTATTAAGACTAACATTTTCTGGTAGCTCAGCATATGGCCTTCCAGTGAAGAAACTGATTGCAGACATAGATTCATTCTTTTCATGTGCATAATTTCATCTCAAGCCATAAAGCAATTAATTAAAAGGTAATTACTTAACATTTACATTTATTAAAAATCCAGCATACATTTGACTTACTACACTATATCCCATCATCAAAAAAAATATTTCATTTAAGATCCTTGTTTAATTCATTAGAGCATTATGTCCCTAGTTTCAAAATATATTTTGCCCCCTTTTTCTCAAGAATAGGTTTCCTTTATTCCTTACAAAGGTCACACACGCACTCATACATATATATATATATATATATATATATATATATATATATATATATATATATATTTATGGGTCTATGACATTTTGCAGAAAATCTCAGACATAGGGTCCAAATCGCCGAAAATCCATTTCGCCGAAAATAGTACTGACAGTGTATCTGCCCTTTTCCCCCACTGTAGTGCGATCTCGGAGAGAGAATATTAAAGTAGGGGGGCTGTGGGGGGCACAGCTCCTCACAACGGGGGGTGTGGGTGGCGTAGCCCCCCATCTACTCAGGTTATAAACTACTCACTTACCCTTTTAATAGGGATTACTCAATATAAAACAATACTAGACACTATTAAACTGTACTGGGTGGGAAGCTATGCCCCCCACAACCCCCATTGTGGTGGCTGTGCTCCCCACACACACACACCCCACTTTAATATTCTCACTCTGAGATCGCACTACAATGTAGGAAAAGAGAAGATACACTGTCAGTACTATTTTCAGCTAAATGGATTTTTGGTGAAATTACACTGATCCATATATATATATATATATATATATATATATATTTTTTTTTTTTTTTTTTTTTTTTTTTAAACCAGGAACACAAACCTTATTCAGTCCATGTCACCAGCATTTTTATTTACACATACTGGAAGATAACATGTTTCACTTTTTATATGCTCTGAAATATGCATTGTTTCATTGTTATTGACTACATCTCATAGATCTTCCTATATTATTATTATTATTTTTTTTGCTTTCTTTCTGCCTCCCTGCCTACTGACCATCAGCGTCTCCAAAGCCCATTTATTAACCGAGGAGTAGTAAGTCCCCAGTCTCATCAGGCAACAGCCAACCAGAGAGAGCCTCATCCGTGGAGGTATAGAAGTTAGTTGTGCCACACCTCACCTTGTTGCTTCAGCACACCTACAAGGGCTTGAGAACACCCTCATCCCAGGAGCCTAAGATGGGCCCTTACCCCCAGGTAGACCTATAGTATCTGCAAAGGGCTCCTTAACAGAACCATTGTCCCAATATCTTACTAAGTATCTTAAACCACTTTTTAAATGGGTAAGGGCCCGACTTAGGGATACCACAGAATTTCTTCAGGTCATCTCTGAAATGCAATTGGAGGCAGGTTGGTTACTCTCCACTTTAGACTTTAGACGTTAAAGCCCTATACACCAACATTCCACACTGGGCTGGTATTGAAGCATTAGAATATATAGATTATATAGATCAGAGTTATACCAACCTGGCTTCAATACACTTCTTATCTGTCTTACCGAGCATGTACTCACTAAAAATGTCTTTTTCTATCATGACAAATGCTATTTACTGATTAAAGGTACAGCAATGGGGGCATCTTTTGCCCCCATATATGCGGACTTATTTATGGCATATATAGAGGAGCAAATTATATATGATAGCTTCCACAATTTGTACATGGGTGAAACAGACATTTGGAAAAGATATTTGGATGATTGCTGGATGGTATGGAGATTGGATGTGGAACACCTCTTGGAAGTTGTTAGTTATTTGAATGAAAATAAGTAGGGGATTGAGTTTACGGAAAACCAAGATAAGGAACAGATAACCTTTTTGGATGGTTATCAAAGCTCCTGATAACACCTTGATTACTGAGGTTTACCGCAATTCCTAGAATATAATTCCCTTCTCCATGCCACCAGCTATCACCCCCCATATATCTGCAAAAATATACCTAAGTCACAATATATGAGGATTAAATGTATATGCTCGGAAAATGACACATAAAAGCATTTCAGAGATGACCTTACCTTTAAGTTTAAGGAAAGGGGTTACAAAGCAGGTTATGTTCACCAAGCTAAACATAGGGTGAAGAATGTAGAGATAGAAAATCTTCTTCAATATAAAAACCAAGATGATAGAAAAGAATGTACCTTATGTTTTGTTATGACCTTTGGAAAGAATACTGGGGCACTAATGGATAGTGTCCAGCGCAATTGGAACATCGTGCTTGCAGAAATTAAACTTTCTGGAGTAATAGGGAATAGATGCCAATTTTCCTTTAGAAAAGGAAAAAACTTGGCTTCTTACTTTAATCACTATAAGCAAGGGCCTTACAAGAAAAAAAAAAGCCTACAGGGTACACTTGAAGGACATATTGCCATTGGCTGTTACCTCTGTGGTCATTGTACATATTGTCCCAGAATAATGAAGATGAAAAGTTTCAGCAGTAAGAATACAAGCCAGGTATATGACATTTCCTTTTTTGCTAACTGCAACTCAGACTGGGTTATATGTCTTGCTGTCTGTAAATGCTCTGCCTTCTATATAGGACAGACTTCAAGACCAGTGAAATATAGGATATCAGAACACCTTAGTGATATTAAACATCAAAGAAATACCAATGCCCTATATAAACACACTATGTTACATAAAAATGCTTCATTTAATTTCATCATAATTGATCGTATCCTAGGTATTAAACCCAGTAAATCAGGCTGGCACGAGTTATTAAATACAAAACAAAGAAAATGGATAATCAAATTAGGTGGTTTATTTGCACCTGGATTAAATGAGCATCTCTAATTAGTCACACAATGGGAGGCTCCAGAGTATATAAGGGATGAGCTTATTATATCTCATTACACTGATGAAAGCTATGTGTTATACTAGCCGAAACCGGTCTGTTTAGCTTATTTTTGTTTATTATGTATGTATAAGTGTTTACACTAATAGTAATAAATAATAGGTTGCTGCCACTGTCTGCTGGTCGAAGTTTGATTTTGTACAGTGGATAGAGGTACACTCCAGGAACTCTGCAAACTCTGTCATCCCCAACTCAGAGCCAGGGCAAACCGAGGGGACCCTATCCCAGTGGAGACAAAGGAATGTGTAGCACTTAGAATTTTAGCTACAGGTACCTTTCAGAGACCAACAGAGGACATGTTGGGGGTGTCACAACCATCAGCTTCCAGGATCCTCCATCAATTCGAAAATGCTATGCTCCAGCATGCTAGTGACCACACATATTTTTCCTGTACTCTTCAGGATAGTGCCAGAAATATTCAGGAGTTTTACTCTGTAGCACACTACCCTGAAGTACTGGGTGCCATAGATTGCACACATGTAGAAACTAAGGCACCAAGGATGGGTCTACATAAATATAAAGAGCTTCTGCTCTATTAACTGCCAAGTCATGTGTAATGCCAAGGGAATCATCTTGAACGTGTTTGCTGGCAACCCAGGCAGTTACCATGACTCACATTTCTGGTACACCTCCCAACTATATCAGATGTTCACCAAGGGGGGAATATCCCACAGGGTCATTTACTGGGGGATGCAGGTTATGCACTGAAAATGTAGCTTATGACATCCATCAGAAATGCACACACACCTGTTGATGAGTGCCATAATGAGGCACACACTCACACCAGAAACATCATACAGTGTGTGTTTGGGCTGCTGAATTCACAGTTCTGATGCCTAAATACTCCTAGGGGAGCCCTGCAGTACAATTCATGTACATGTACTGAAATATTCACAGCATGTGCCATGCTACACAACATCATCCAGAGAAAACAGCTTCAGCAGGATCAGCAAGGGCCAGGGGCACACATTTCACCACCAATGGCAAGGTCACCACAGCCACACGCAGGTGAGGAGTCAGAGGGGGAACCAACAGCTGTTACGGATGTAGGCAGATGTAGGCATGCTCAATATGCCCTCGCATTGGCTAAGAGACAATGCATAGCACACTCACTCACCACTTAAGGGCCTAAAACCTTCCTCCTACACACATACATATAGTAACTGATGCCAGGCAATGCCCACAACCTTTACCTACTTGTTTAATGGCTGTGCCCTGCTTGCATCAAACAGAGTCAGCACAGAACTATAATTGTTGCAACTGCTGGATTTACAAGTTAAGTGTTGAACCTGGAGTGTATTGTGTAATAATATGAATAACTAGCATATCCTTGCATGTTGTTACTTGGTAATGTAAGCAAGTAAACGGTAGGAGATTTGTACAGAAATCATCTTAACATGTGACAGCAGAGACTTATTTGACTTATATGTGTCCATTATTAAGCAGTAGGCCTCAGGCATAAAAGATTCACACAGTCATACCTCTCAAAAGTAGTGATGGTCACTGCATGCCCTCGGCTTAGCACCATATGTTTGTAATAGAAAATCATTAAAGAGAGAAGTTAGAAAGTAATGATACACATTTCAGTTTCAGACTTCATAACTCTCACAAGATCATTAACAATAATGATGGAAAAAATTTGATGCTATCAACTGCCTAACTTTCTAAGACCAATATTAAGTCAAAGGTACAATTACCAATTCAACATCACAAATGCAGATATACTAAGCACGAAGTCAGCTATGAACCCTGAGCATCAGACACAAAGCTTATGTAACCATGAATCCAAAAGATAGAAAGCAGGGGTATGGCATAGTTATCATCTCTTGCACAGGGCATTGTGTTGGGGGTAGGAAGCCTAGACTGACACAAAAGGTCAGTGAGTGTGTATGAGTAAGAAAGAGAAGCAGACAAACATTTGGATAAAGTAACAAATAGCCAGTGAGACAAAATGAGTTTTAAGCTTCACGGCTGAACCATGTAACTGTGTATGTGTGTCTGTATGGGTCCTCCAGATAAAATTGGTGTGTGAGTGTCTGCATGAACACAGCCAAGCTCTGTGCTAGCTCTACATCTTGGTATGTCAGACAGGTGGGAAACATGCATGGTAGAGATGGCAGTTCATCGTTGTCATACCTAACCATGAGAACTGGCTCTGCCAGGAGTTGTACTGGCATGTCCATATCCATGGTCAGATGCACTGCTGCTACCTGAACATGGCTGATGTCTGCTGGATGAGCTCCACTCATTAGAATGCCCAGGACTACGACCCCATTACCTGCCACATCTGGGTGTGGACAGCCCAACCACTGATCGAACAGTGAAAACATTGGCACTATGGGAGCGTGATCGGGTACGGCCACATTGGTTAACAGCAGACTATGTGACTGACCTATACCCACGAGGATGCCATCCCCATCCCAGCAGGTGTTCCATCACAGACACCGCCCATTCCAAAGTGTCATTCATCCGGTCCACTGAATCTGTAACACTGTAGAAGCAGTCACACATATCAGCCTGTGTCACATCTCCAACCCTAAGCATTTTCTCTGGAGGACATATGGGAACAGGCCTGTGCCTCCATGACAGCCCTAAACATAAGTTGAGCAGCACGGGAAGAGACACCTGGATCAGGTGGTGGATGGACAGCAGGCCTCCTCCAAGCACCCCTAATAACCCTCCTATGTAGCACCTCACCCACACTTTGGCTATGGCCAGAGTCAACAGGCACCAAAACCATAGTAACCACATTTGCCTGATCAATTGTCTCACCCTCCACCTGTCCAGTATCTGAAGGCTCACTGGAATGAGTAGGCATAGGCCTACTGGGTGTGTCTGATGGAATTTCAGGAAATGACTGTATGTCAACCTCAGTGTTAGATTCAATCTATTCACCCCCCGACTGTGCCTCTGTTTGTCCACCATCATCATCAGAGTCTGCTAGTACTCTGACATCAGGATCACCTGTGATAATAAACAACAAACACAGGAAAAAAATAATACCTGCACTACTACAGTCCAATATATGCTAACAAACTAACAGTGGTGCCACTATTAAAGACAGTACAGCAATACACACAACAGTCCTGACATCAACATCACACACTAAATATTTCTTTGAATTGCTGATCAGTACTGACATAAAAATGTTTGGCTTACTATGTTCAGATGATGGTATGCTCCCTATGTCAGATGGTCCTGGAAGAAGTTAAACAAAAGGTAAGGACAACATCATCATGATTAACAGTAACAAGGGGGTAAAACGTTTTGCCCTTTATATGTTCATTAACTATACTTTCAACAAGAACTTGGATGATAAGCCCAACTTAAGCCCCATGTGTAATCAATCAGAATGTGTTGTTAACTTTTGTGATCTTCAATTCCCCCAGCCAATTTCTTGTTAAACAGAACTAACATATTGATGTAAATATTTTACTATATGACAGTGTTTAACAACTGAGATACAAAAGCCTACCTGGAAGCTCCTCTTAGGACATAATTGCTGTCCCTGAAACAGTAGCACCAGTGTCAAGGACATGCTGTTCTGCACTTTCCTGGGAGCTGTCTGGATCCCTGACAGTGGACAGGAACTCTTTATTTGCTGTTAGTGGTGGCTCTGTAGCAGGCCTCCCCCTGTACCCATGTGATCACCAGCCACTGCAGCTGCTCTCCTCCATGCAGATGAGATAACATCAGTGTCCCTATGATGCACCTGATCTTATGTCCTGTTGTGGGTGGCTACTGCATTGACGTCTGCAACTATCTGCTACCAAACTTGCATTCTGCCTGATATAGCTCCATGTCCCCTCTCAAGCAGAAAGGCACCATGTTGCCTAAAAGCTTCCACAATGACCTGATTCTCAGGGTGACTGAAGAGTGTTTTTTGGAGATTAAGACACCTGGGTGCCATAGTCCTAGGTGTCCTAAAAGATAACAGAAGGATAATACACATAAGTATCACATAACTACAAAATAACTGCTCACAGATAAAACAGAAAAAAGTAGCATTTCAGTATTACCCACTGGAGAAACATAAACAGTGTAGAGATTTGAAATATGAACAACAGGCTGGATGCAAAAAGAGAGAATAACAATAGCAACATATCCTTGTTTGTGCCTTAACAGAAATGCAGCTTTGTTCCCTCACCCCCAAAAGAACAGGCAAATGACATCTTTTTGCTAACAAACCATCACTGAAATGTTAAAAATGCTATCAAATGAAATGCCCCTGAAACATGTCTACAGATTTAGCACAGAACACTCCATTTTAAGGTATTGCCAGCCATATATACTTGTGAAATGCGCTGACAAACATGCCCATGCCATGAGTACACTTCTAACTAATGCATACAGATAAAAGTGTAGTGTTTGATAATCAAAATATATATACAAATATTGAACAGATTTTTCTTAGTGACACTTCAACATATGGCAGTATATAGCTGAAAATTTCAAGCATGCTTTCTTTTTTTATCCCAAAGTAATAGCCTATTTTCTGTGTTCTCCACATAAACAAGTCTCCTCACCTTCAGGTTCCCTAGCTACACGGTTTCCTTTTTATGGTGTAGATTCAAGGCCATAAGCACACTGAATATGTAAATGAGGTGTGAACTCATTAGAATTGCTGAATCCCAAATACCTGGCTTTGTCTATCACATGTAAACACAATGCAGGCGCTCCCTCTGTGTTTGTTTTTAAAGGATTGCAACTGTCACTGATTACTGGTAGGGAGAAAGAAAACACAACAGCAATGCAGACTGCCCTACGTCCAGTGGGTATGTCAGGTTACATAGCCGGCCTTAGGCATAGGCCAACTAGGGTGCCGCTTTAGTAGGGGCACTTTTCCAGTATTTATTTGGTGTAGGTAGACCAGGATGGGGGCACTGGGTGGTGTGTTGGGGGGTGCTGTGGTGCCCTTTTGCCTAGGGCACCAGTTGACCTAAGGCCGCTCCTGTCAGGTTAGACTTACAAAGTGTTAAAAGTAATTTTGTCAAGGCTGGAAATGTAAGTAAGCAGCACACAATTCACAAGTTCTGTTCATTAACATTACTAAAAATGCTGGTGACTCGCTTTATTCTAGTCATGTATCCAAAATTTGGAATCCCCCCCTTCAAAACATAAGATTCACAACTAAGTTAACTCACTTTAAAAAAAAACTACTCAAAACGTACCTAGTTAATACATGGCTCTGCTCATGCAATGGTCCAGGTTAAAAATAGCTTCTGTCCTACCACCATTTTCAGTACATAATGACTCATCAACCCTCTGCTCTACTGTACTTTGTTGTATCCATCTTATCTTCCTTCTCACTTCTTTGCTCTTATTGTATATATAAAAAACATTTGAAATATTTAGCTATATATTGCCCTACCAGGATCTGTGCCCTAATATTTTCTTGTTTATTCTATCAAGTTCTTATGTTGTTTTCAGTTAACTGTTGATCTACTTAATATATATTGCATATTGACTGTATATTTGATGTAAACTCTTTTGCACTTGCCATTGTACAAATGTTATGCTATATCTATGTCAAATGTTGTATATGGAGCTCTCAGTTGTTGTTTATGTGGAGCTTTTCTCCCTGGGCCACTGCTGAAAATGGGTAACCACCCAGTCAAACTTTCCTGTAAACAAATGCAAAATGAATGAATGAATGAATTAATTAATTAATTAAATAATATCCAACCTCCCCTTCATTTTTTTGGCAACTGTATATTATATTATTTCCATTTAATATCCTCACACATTTTAAGGACAATGACATAGAATGGCTTATAGACTGCATGTCTGATACCACTGAGCAGATAAGACAAGAATGAGCAACAAACACAGAGAGGTAAGACAGAGCTGCCTATTTGCAAACAATACTCATAAATGGTTGTGTGATCACTAAGTGCACTACATCCAAAATTAATACATGTACAAATAACTGTTATATGGTTACATAGTACTAAAGATGATGTTGCAGTTGGATGTATGCAAAATTATTTCAGTTCCCTGCGGCAAATGTGTTTGTGTGGCAAAGAGGGACAAGGCACACTTACTGTGTTCTGAAGGTTCATTGCAGTGAGAGTTCAAATACAGACCTATGTACAAATATTTCATGTGCACTAATATTCTGCAGTGTCATAGATGGTTTTTCCTCAGTTTCCAAACAAGGGAAATGAAGCTTAGCAGTGCGCAAACCTGAATTTGTGGCCCACCCAGGGGGCAGACAGAACACCTGCAGAACACCTGCAAACAGGGTGTCTGTAAAATGGCAAAGATCAGAAACAATACATTGCTGCAATTTTTGCTTTCCTTTGCACAACTTTGCTTAGTGGCATTGTGCATTGTTGTGCAGTGATTAGCAGGGTTCCCCAACACACAGAGCCAATAATTGCAAATGAAAACATTCAATTAATTTTGTTGGGCACTGCACAAAAACACTTAGAAGCATTGCTTGGTAGTTAACACAGAAAACTTAAGAATGAGTAGGAAATTATGGAAATATCATGTAACTAGTCCTGTGGCAGCATGTGTAAGTGTAGGGCTGCAGCACACATGGTCCTGAGTTCTAATACAGAGTATTCCATACATTTTTACTGATGTTCCACTTCCCATTATATTCACTCTCACTTATAACATTTAGTTAGTGGAGCTGATATGAATTATATGTATGAGGGATAAGGCACCCTTATTGTGTTTTCAGATGTATGACTGAGGGTATACTGTCTACTATATTTTTGTAAGTATAATTCTGCTATCTTAACTTGAATGGCCTTCACAATTACATAACACACATACACAACTGGATCTATATACTAGAATCTTGTCAGGTCACACACATACATATGTAACACCTCAAACTGCCACCTGTATTTATGAATAATTCCTATGTCTGAGCAGCACTTCTGCTGTGGCAAAGATGGTATGAATCTCACACTTTAAAAATCAATTTTACCAGTTAATAAAGCCAAAAACAAATGTTTCAGGTCATGACATTTATACCCCAGTGCATGTCTGCAAACTTGACTAACAGTTACCTCCCAATTTCCAATATATATTTCCAAGCTACATCACCAGACACCCCTCAAACTAAGGCCAAGTGTAAGATTAACCTTCCACTCTCAAGTAGTTAAGTCCTCCCTGCTTGGCACTGCTGTAATCATCTTAATATTGTGCAAATGTGGTTAGCATAATTCGAGTTTGCGCACTACCAGTAAACAAGATAAATGGAACTGGCAGGAAAGCATCATTTTCCATTGCTGTAGACATAACTGAAGTTAGTGAGGAAGGTACCAACTTTAGGGTGCAGAAGTGAGGTGTCCAGGATATTTACTGGACTCCTGGTATAGTGCCACAGCCAAAGGCTTCTGTAGGGGGACTATTCTGGCTCCCAGTACAAGTCTGAGGCATGGAATAGTTTAACTTAGGCTGTATCCAGTGTTACTGGCATCCCACGCACTGGAGAACAGTGTAGGCATCATTTTAATGACCTATATAGGTACATAAGGGATACCCTGAACCATTAGCTGAATGAATTTGAGACTGCGGACAGCCCACAGCTGTGTAAGTATGATATTAAGAATTTGTAATACTTGGAAAGGTAAATGTAGGCAAGACTCTTCTATTCTGTGCTTTTCTCAGCTAATACCAACATAGAGTTCAACAGATGGGCTCATGTTGATCGACTGGAGAGACTGAGTTAAGCAGTGGTATGTAAGCAGCACAAGAGAAGTATTATTGTAGCTTTAAAAGTAAGCAATAGATTTTTGGTTTTTTATACAGTTGTAGCAAATTGAGCATGCATATCCTAACTGTAACAGCAAGTATGCATGCATTAGTCTGTAGCAGAAACCAACTGTAAGAGTCAAATCTAAGACTGTAGTCACAGGTTTTGGGTTCAAAAACCACAAGTAACAAATATACAGTACTGCATTTCTTTAATAAAGATTTACATTAAATTAAACTCTATACAAGTGTCATAAATTCCCTTCTGTTAACTGTAATCTATATAATTGGAAGACACGTGCAATATATGCACATTTCAAAAATTACTTTCAACAATCTGTAGTTAAAGTGTGTGCTTGTTAGGATGTATACTTAACTATAATACTTCAGATAAAATAGTTGTATACTACTGTTAATGCATTGTAAGTCACATATGATGGTACTAATTTTATCTCTTTTTTTCTCTCACCCCAACCCTTATCTCTTTTTTTTATTTTATATTATGTGTAGTCAAAATGTCTCCATGTCTTCCATCTGTACCACATCACTAAATGATACACAGCACAGTGAGGTAGGCCAGCCCCAGTGGGTCAGCCTGCCCCTGCTCCATTGGTTCCCGCACCGATGCCAAGCACATCTGGGATCCAACCTGGTAGCAGTGCCTCTGCTGCTCCTGCACTACTTGTGCCCTCAGGTAGTACTGCCTTGGCAGCTGGTGCATTGGTACCCTCCAGGAGCAGTGGCAGAGGTGGAGATTTCATCCCCACTGTTAGATACCAGAGTTGGTGCACAGGTTCATGTACTACACCATTGGTGTACACCTACGCTGGATGGAGAGGCTGCTCTCCCTCATGGTCCATAGGAGGAGAAGGCATCAAGCACACCAGCCACCAGAGGAGTAAGGGGACAGTGATGACAGTCTATTGGGTGAGGACTCAATTCTCACTATCTCCAAGTTTGACAGGCATGAGCTTGGCTTGGCCCCATTCTAACCCCATCACAATGTCCCCCAACATTTTGTGTTCCTCACCATCCCTGTCTCTTGTCTTGTTTGTCTTGTTTGTTTGGATTTGGTTCCAAACCTTCCCAACTTACCTGACCCAGACATACCTACATCCCTGACCCATTATTCCTATCTTACTGAATTTAAAAAGAAAATGGGCACCTGTCCCACAAAAAAAATTATCCCATGCATAGATCTTCATTTTGACAAGTGTCTTCATGACATATTTGATTCAGTATAATTGGCTATACAACATGATTATGTTGTTGTCACCCATCTCTGCGGAGGTGACAGTCCAAATTCAGTTAATATTCAGCATACATTATCAGTTTTTACTGTTGAAGAATGGATAGCTATGATTCTTTCGTACCTCTCTCTTGCACATTTCTGTATTGCTTTACTTTGTTCTTCCCCCTGCTTGCACCCCATTTTACTACTTTCCTGTCTATCCCATTTTAACATCTATAATTTGGTCAAGAAATAGAATCACACACAACACACATAAATAACAGGAAATGCAATGGCTCTCTTCACTTTTTGGCCTTTATGTTTGTGTGGAGTTTGGCATCTCACACCAATGCTAAGCAATGGTGAGTGGCTCTATAATGCTGCGGTTTCCTCTGCATAATGCCGCTTAAATCAACTGTATTATGCCAACACACAGCAACGCATGTACTATAAAGAACTGATGTCATTGCATTATCACTGTTTATTTAAAAGTATTAGATACACTTGGATTCGAACCCAGTATCATCTGGGCTAAAAAAGAAATGTATCAATGCATTTACACCTGCTGCCAACTGTCATGCACACCTACTGCTTGCTGCTGCCATATGCAAAGCCACATTTAGCATATCTTACTGCTGTTTACTGTCCATTTACTCTTTATGTCATGAAACTACATGTGGAAACTTAATCTGAACAATATGTCACATATTTACAATGTAGCCATGTGATGCCTCCCCCATGCACTGCAGCCCTTGCGTCTCCGTACTTTTTCACACATATATCAACTACACTACATAAATTAATATCAAATGTTGTGTGATATGCAATGCACATTAATCTGGTAACATGCAGAACTAGAACTATCTTCACAGTTAAACATGCCTACACATCCATCAACTGACCCTGAGAACTATTGACCCATAAACCTAACCAACCTTATCTGCAAGGCTAAGGGAAGCTCCATCATGGACCTTATATACAGGGACATGTGACCTTCAACACTCCTGACCCAACCCTTATTGGTCTTGTAAAAGGTAGATCTTGTTTATTAAATCTAGTGTACTTCTTTGATAATGTCCCCAAAGCACTGAATGAGGATGTGAGGATATTAGATATTGTTATCTGTGCTAGCATGACTGGTTGAAGCTTTGTAAATAATTGTAAATTACCCTGTGTTACATATGCCAGCATAACTAGCTATGATTTTGCAAATAAGTTTATGAGTTTTTAAGTTTTTTGATTATCACTCTGATTTATGCAAGATGTTTGAATGTTGAACAGTGTTCTTCTGGCTGATCAAATGTACATGTTCTTTGTGGGGAGAATTCTGAATGCATGTTATGCCAGAGTCAGCTGACCTAAATGTGATGTCATTGTGTGCCAGGGCTGGGAGAATAGAATCTTCACTGCAGCTGTTTGTATACTTTTCAAAGTCTGATATGAGAGTAGAATTCTCATGGCAGCTTCCTGTTACTTTTGAAAAAGATCTGCTATAAAAAACAGATTCTGAGTCAGTTGTTCAGTCTTATCAGTCAGTTGTTTCTAGAGCTGTTCAGTAGTAGTAGCCCAGTAGTTTCCAGAGTAGTTGTTCCAGTCGCTGAGGACAGACAACAGCCTGGAGTGGACATAATTCTTCATCTTGCCTTACAGAAGTAAGCATATAATCTTGCCTTGCTAAAGTATTTACATTAGATAGGGACAGTTAATCTTCAGATAGTCAGGGAACTGCAGCTAGATAGTTAGAGGTTTTCTAAAATCAATGTGAGATCTATCCTACATCATTATTTTTATATTTCCTGTGTGTGAAACTCTGTTTATTGGAATCAGTTAATCAGTATTTACATGTTTTGAATTCCTTTATTTATTATTAAATGTTTTACTACCGCTCATTCTTGCTGGTTATTTAGTTAATATTTTTAATAACTTGAGAGTGTTTATGCTTATTGTGATCACACCAGAGTCATTCCAAAAAGCCTTACTGCTTGGGATACATGCTACCATTTGTTTCAATATCTATTTTATACAATATAATTGAACACCCCTTTTGAAGGGTATGTAGCAGCTGTTACGTTGTAATTTGGGCAAAGAAACACAACAGATAAATCTGTGTTAGTCATTCCCAAGAGTGTGTGTATGTGGGAATATCAAACATTTAAGAATGTGTGTCAGATACTTAGAATTGGGACACAGTGATCAGCAGTGGATAGTGTGCAGACTCATCTGGGGTCCTGGATTGAAGCATATAGTCCAGTCCCAGGTTTGGAATTTGTTCCTGGTGTACTCTTAGGGGAAAGTGTGTGTTTGTATCCCTGCTATTAGTGATACTCTCTTACTGGAGACGATGAGGATTGAGACTCCTTAGTTACTGCCCTGGGGTAAAAAAAGGCTCATCACAGAGGGAAAAAAGAACATAGCACCTATTCTGATTTAGCTAAACCCATTTGATACAATCCCCCATTCAGGTATCATAGAGAAACTCTTCCATCTGGGGATTAACCCATACATTACTAGACTGGTAACCAACTGACTCACCAACAGAATGCACATTGTCAACACTGAGGAGTCTACCTCCTCCAGTAGACCAGTTGCCAGTAGAGTACCACAAGGATCTGTGCTAGGTTTTCTACTGTTTGGAAACTATTTATCTGATCTCCAGGCAAAGGTAGATGGCCTGTGGCTTACCAAGTTTGCAGAGGACTATCAACTGGGCGCAATCATATAGAGTCCCCCAATGATGTTAACATATTACAGAAAGGCCTGACACAGACAAATGATTGGTGCCAAAGTCACAGACTCAAACTTAACACAAGAACATGCTTCACTGTCCCCTTTGGCAAAAAAGTAGCCCTGCTAATTATGTTATACATAGCACCCCTCTAATCTCAAACTTAATGGTGCTGAGACTTGGTAACACAGCTTGAGAGCAAATAAACGTCAATCGCTGTGTCCATAGTAGTAAGACATTCATTCTACATTGCCCACCTCATAACTAAGGGCATCGCATCCAAGACCAGGGAGGTCATAGCTCCACTGTGCTCGACCATTATCACACCACTAATTGAGTACAATGCTCCATTCTTCCCTTCTCTGTGTACCTCAACAGGCACTTGCAGCAACTGGAGAGACCACAGAGGTTTCTGACCAACAGAATCCAGCACTGCAAAAACATGACATACATGGAAAGACTGAAAGCCCTGTCACTGTACTCAGTATCATACAGGCTGCTGAGAGGCGACCTGGGCCTGTTCTACAGAGCAGTCTGGGACCATGCCCTAATGTAAAAACTGGACATCTACAAATCAGATTGGACAAAAATAACTTCCTCCAGGGATCTCAACCTAGCCTGTGACATAAACAGAACATGCTGATGAAACAGATATATCTCCCAGTGATTGCCGCTCCTCTGTATTAGGCTCCCACTGCATATGAAGCAGTGCTCCTCAATGACCCTATTGAAATGCAAATTTGACAACTGGAGGGTGATCATAAATTCACCCCATGGGTGGCACCTATGTCCCTCATGGACAGGGTCAGTCAGTGCTGATCACAAAATCACTCTGCTAACAATGAGCATCTAACTATGCTCAATAAGGGTACTTGGGTAGGGGCTCTATTCTCACTGCAGTCAACTGGCATGTGTGCACTTGCTTAACATTGCAAAGAGCTTTTTACAGCAGCATGTGGGACACTGTTATTGCCAGAATTTCCTCACCAGACATTGCTGATGTCATCAGCTATAAAATGATGTCTGAGACACTGCAAGTCAGACTTGAGCTGTGATGTGTGCCTTAAATACAGAGTTCTGTAGTCTGTGTACTTAAATAGGTTGGGGTTCTATTATAAATGCAGTCAACTGGTGTGTGTGTGTGTGCACGCACTTGCTTGACATTACAGAGAACTTTTACACCAGCATGTGGGACAGTTTTAATGCCATATTCTCCTCACCAGACAATATTGATGTCATCAGATATATCTAATTTCAGGATGTGCACTATTCCCACCAGGGCAGGGCCAGGGACTTGCCTGCAGGCCAGGCAGAAATCACCTCATCCTGTTTGTTAATTGATAAATGATTTTATTGATGTGACTATTTATTTGATTGATGTGAGTGAATTTTTTATTCTGTATTCTGAGGAAGTCTTCGGATGAAAGCGTTGAATAAATAGTGGTACGCTAAAATTATTTTTGCCTCGCCTTCTGGTTCCTGACATTTGATGGTATTTTTTTCTCTTTCTGGTTGTTCTGCATCTTTTTGTTCATCCTATCCGATACAGATTACAGTGACATGGCTTTCAGTCTGTCCGCATACATTGGTTTGTAGGCCCTGTGTTTTCTTGGTGAGAAACCCCTGTGGTCTCTCCAGCTGTTGAATGTGTCTGATGAGGTACATGCAAAAGGGAGCATTATACTTTTTTTTTAATTTCTACAACTCTTTTGGGTTCATGACAGGAATGGACCCCATTCCTAATTCAAAGTGTGATTAAAGTTCATGAAATTAGTATTGTTTCAATCTTTGATGTCAGCCAGAAGTGTTCTTCACAGCACCCACAATGTGCCCAGTAATGACTGCTTCTGCAAATCATATGGGGTTACATGTATTGGTAACATATTTAAATATGATTGTAGATTCTTTTGTATTAGACCCATTGCTTCTACTACTATTGGAACTGTCTGTGTATCTTTCTTCCACATTGCTCTCATTTCTGCCTGCAGATCCTGATATTTTATAACTTTGTGTCTCTCTTTACGCAAGACACGGTAGTCACTGGGTGTGGTAAATTCAATGATCAATGCTACTTTTGTCTTCTTTTCATGGACCACTATATTCGTTTTTCTAGCATCTGTGTTTTGAACTGTTGGTAGTGGGTGATCCCATGTGATATAAACTTCATCATTTTCTATGATGCTTTGTGGCTCATGTTTCCAGTGTTTTTCAGCCACTTCTATACCATAATGTTTGCACAATCCCCATTGCAACAGTCTTGCCACATTATTATGCATTTCAGTATACAGTCCTTATGCATTAGTATGTTACAACCAGCAATGAAGTATGCAACTGTTTCCAATTCAGTTTTACAAAACCTACATTTGTCTGTTTCTCCCACATGTTCAATGGACTTTATAAACCAGCGTGTATGTAGCCCACTGTTTTGGGCAACCAGTATTAACCTTTCATCTCTTGGTTTGAATTTGCCTCTCTTTAACCATTTCTGCATTCATTCCTGATCAACATGATGTTCTTCCAGAAGGTTTCTATACTTGCAACTATATTTATGCATTTTTCACATTTCTTGCCTTTTTATCTGGTCCTTCACCTTATATTCTTTCTTTTGTTTTTTGGCACATTAAGTTGCTGCCTGATTTTTATCTACTTCTAGTTTGATTTCCATTCCTGCTTGACCCTAATATACTTCTGCTAGATTACGCAGAGAAGTCATCTTAGATTTATTCTCCTCATGTTTCAAAACTTTCACTATGTTTGGGTCTTGTGAGGTCAGCAGATATGTGTGGAGTCCCACAATTGCAGATCTATACATGTAATAAATTTCAAGGAGGCCCATCCCTCCTTCGAAATGGGGAATATATAATCTTAGTATGCACTGATTTTTATAAATCATATGGTGAGCATGAAGCATCCATCTTGTTTTCCTATCTAATCTAACACATTTCAGGGCCAATCACTTCAAAACTGTGTTAGGACAGAAAGAGTAAATTGATTTATAACTTGGATTTTTGTTCCTAGATGTAAACGCTGTTTTCAGGATTAATTTAAGTCTTCTAAAGTATTCCTTGCTAAGTTTTATTTGCATTTGTCCATGTTTTATTGTTGATCCTTTGTCAGTTCCCAAATATTTATACATTCCCTCTTGCTCGGTTCTTTTATATCACATTCTTGTCCCAAACTGATGTTTTCCTTGTACTGCAGTTTTCCTCCTTTAAAGGTTGCTTTTGCACATTTATCAAGACCAAATGACATTCCAATATCATCTCAAAAAGTTTTAACAACCTGCAGCTATGCTTTCAGTTCCTCATCTGATGAGCTATACAGTTTTAAATCATCGACAAAGAGAACATGAGAAGTCTTTACACTTTGTTGTTTTCTAGGAGCCAAATTATAGCCATGGCCTAAGCTGTTAAGTAGAAAGCTTAATGGGTTAAGGACAAGGCAGAATAACAGCAGTGACAGAGAGCCACCTTGGAATATCCCCCTTTGAATTTTTATCCCTGGGATAATAATTTGTCCTTTATCATTGCTTAATTACAAAGTGATTTGCCACTGTTTCATGGTCACGGTAATGTAGTCGATCAGTGTAGGGTATATCTTATACATTTTTAAGCACTGTTTTATCCATGAATGTGGGATACTATCACATGCTTTATTGTAGTCAATCCTTGCCCATACTTAGATTTTTCCCCTTTTTTACAGTTCTCCATTATGACTTTATTTAACAACAAATGATCCTTTGTTCCATATGACTTTCTTTTATTGCCCTTTTATTCTACTGCCATAATTTAGTTTTCTTCTAAATGACTATAAACTCTATCTGCATCAATTCCCATGTATAGTTTATACATCATCGGAAGGCAAGTTATTGGTCTATAATTTTATAGACTTAATTTTATATACTCTATATTACTGTTCTGATGAGGTTCGAGTACAGTGCTGTAATATAATCCTCAGATCAGAATGCAATGGTATGACTTATGATGTGCACAACATAGGCTTTCGATGCCAGTATGGACACTTGATGGTTGAAGCTCAGATTGCTATGTATGTGTGGTCCCAGTGCTTGCAACACTGAGTTTTAGCATTGCGGGACTGTTGTTAATGCTGTAATTAGCAGGGAATTCCACTTTGCAGAAGGACAAAATAAAGACACGTGTTTACATTTATCTGTATACCTTGTTGCTTTATCACCAATCATTTGTCTGTGTTAGGCCCACTTGTAGCATGTTATCATCATAGGTGGACTCAATGATTGCACCCAGTGTGCCAGAATCAGCAAACTCAGTAAGCCAAAGACAGTATACTTTAGCCGGAACTGTTAAGAAATAGATTCCAAAGAGTAAGGGGTCAAGCACAGCTCGCTGGGGTACACCAGTGGTGACATCTCTACTGGTACAGGTTGAGTCACCAACTTTCACAGTATGTATTCTGTCAGTGAGCCAGTTAGTTACCCATCCAGTGACACAAGCTTCAATTCCCAGCTGGGAGAGTTTCTCAATGATACCTACATGGGGGATTGTGTTCAAACCCTATGCCAGATCAGTGCAACCAGTGTGCACTGTCTTACCTTCATCCAGGCCTATCACACAGAATCAGTGAGCTGTGGCAATATCACAGATCCTGTATCACATGACACATCACATACACCTCCCCAACATGGTTGAATACACACTTCAACACACCCTACACACAGACTATGTTCTGTAGAAGGGTGTACATCAACATGCATCCATCTGAGTTAGGGGGGAAACAGCACCAGATTCGTGCATGTATAGCACATCCTGACTCTCCTCATCTGTGAGGTAGAACAACATGTCATCATGGACCTTTTCTAAATGGACACTAGTAATATCCCAGCTGTGTGCAACAGACCTGTGTGAGTTGTTAATCCAACCTGATGTCTGCTACACCTGTTAGATTTCCTCAAAGAGGTCAACAAGGACATTAACAAGCCCAAGGCATTTGACACAAATCCACAATGAGGTATTCATTCAACACTGTTAGATGTGGCGATAAACACCTATATCTCCAAGTCGGTAAACCACTGCATCACATACATGGCATCTAAATATGTTGAAATGTGGGATATGACCTATACTTCAGGTCCAGTGATCAGGTCCACACATCAGGGCTGTCGGCTACACCCTTTTCTGTCCATTATTTAAGTGACAGACATCACAGATAACATACACATCCTGTGCCAAACAGCTGTCTGAAGGACTACAGTTTGTGGGCAATCATTGACTCCAACTGTGATATTAATATAATACAGATGGGTCTATATTAGAACATCGAAATTTCATTATTTTGAATGTTCTACATCGACCCCTATTCAGAGAATGCTGAAAATAGTGAAACGACAGATAACCAAATTTTTTCCTAGGGAAAGAATTTGGTTGTCCATTTCTGTCATTTTGCTATTTTCAGCGCTGTGGTGGAAAATTACGGGTTGGGTTCAGGTAAGTGTGTGATTGGGCGTGGGTTAGGTGAGTTAGGGTTAGGGTGCGAGGGAGCTATGTGTGCGATTGTGTGGACGTGAGGGTTAGGGCGGGTTAGGTGAGTTAGGGTTAGGGTGCGGGTGAGTGTGTGATAGTGACTGGCCTTAGGGTTAGGGTTTGGGTTAAGGTAAGTAGATAGTTAGTGGTGTTTGCAAGATTTTGGATGTATGTGCACGAATTGCTGTTTGTTTGGTGTGCTTGTGTTGTGTGTATTTGTTTTGGAACAGCAAATTTTTTCCCTAGGAAAAAATTCGCTGTTCTGAATGTTCAGTGTTGTCAGTGTTTGCTGAATAGGGGTCGATGCTAGAAAATTCGAAATAATGAAATTTCGATGTTCTAATACAGACCCAATACAGACAGTATCAACAAACACCAAAGGCTGCTGCTACAGACATGAAAACACTTGCAATGACACAAAAACATGAGGAAATTTGTTATGTCAGGAAAACAAATACACACCCCAAGTATAATGCAGACATCACTCTCTATAATCAGACGAATAGGTATGTGACCTGTGTCCTGGGGTAGATGGTAAGTGGAACATCCACCAGCATGTGGTCACAGTGCTGACTACTTCCTTGTATGTAACGCAACTACTGAATATGTTACATCAGATGCACGTGTGCTACCTGTTCTGGTGATGCACACAGTACATACATAGCTGTTTTGACAACATTGGTTACATTCGTGACAGTCTGAATTGTGTCATATATATCTGTCATGCACACCAGTCAATTAGCCTGTATTGATCATAATGTCACATACAGGTATAGCAGTGACTCTCCTAACACCTCTAGCAGATGTAATGATGCCAGGACAGTGTCCATGATTACCATCACAGAGTGTGAAAATGTTATAATAGTTGTACACGTGTGTTTGTGCAGAATCATCTCTGATCACTCTAAATCATATATGTTATGTTAGGGACAAGGGACTACTGGTGGTATTATTCTGATACTGTCCATGATTGTGTGTGCTTCTTTTAATGTTGTCCATGAGCCTTTACCTGCATCCCACTTGCTGGAGACCTCTGCTGAGATTCCACTCATATTCAGGCAAATCAATTTGCATAGCTTCACAATATGCATCCTACCCCAATTGTATATCATACCCTGATAGATGTCCTCTGCACTGTTCCTGTAAGGATGCTTATTTCACACAGACATCTTCCCCACTGTTATGTCACCCTGTATGACAGTCACATACTACACATTTCACTGTGCAGTCTATACTGTACCATATTGATATGTGATTGGTGTTGCTACTACAACTGTCTTCCATTGACATGCCCTTATCTTCTGTACATTGGGTTGTTTCACTTGTCCTCTTTCCATGTGTTCATTCCTACAATTCATCTGTGTGTCTCTATTCAATACACACACTTTCACTGAGTGTTTATTTTACATGGAAGTCTATGTACCCAGATCATTTACACAACTTTGGTATGGAATGCCAGGAATGGAATTTCACAATATCCTGTACTGTATACACTGTCCTATGCTGTTTTTGGACCAGATACATAACTCATACCTCTCAACTGTCCAGAGTTTTGCAGAATTTCCAGATTTTGCTTTATATATCTTTTGGTGTGTTCCTTATCAAGCCTGTGGTTTGCTGCCATATCACTGGGATGATCTTAGGACTAATGTCACACAATAACTACATACATTTGAGTTTCAGATATCAAATCCTTCAGAAAATTTATCTTCAGACAAACAGTGTGTTATTCTAGCACATTTCTAAGTTTAAAAGAGCAAATGTGTAAAAATCTGTCCCTATGTTTGGGTCATTGTCCCTCCATTATGTTGTGCTTTGTCCAGATTTCTTGTACAAAGAGATTGAGAGCTATGAAAACTATTATCTGTTAAGCCTGGTAACCATTGTGGCATTCCACACAAAACCGTGAACCTTCTATGCTCTGACTTAAACAGGATTACTATGCATGTTGGCTTAATCCTCGGTGGTGCAGCAGTAGTGTTGTTGCCTCACAGCAAGAGGTTACCCATTCGATTCTTGGCTGGAGTGCCTTCTGTGTGGAGTCTGCATGTCCTCCCCGCGGTTGGGTGGGCGTTCGAAAGACATGTGCAAATGGGCATGCCTTCATTGAAGGTTGAACGTTGAGCTGGCACCTCGGCATTCGTGAAAACCTACTGCCAATCTTTAGCAGACCGGAGTTCCGCTGTGGCGACCCCTAAACAGGAAAAGCCAAAAAGAAAAACAAACAAAGTATGCATGTTGGCTTACATGGTTTCCTGGCTGGTAACACTGTTGCCAGCCACAAAACCATGCTTATTTATGTTTAAATGTGGTGAGAGGCATGAATATGCAGTGAGCACTGCTGCTCACCGAGCATCACCATGCACACATGTGAAGTCCATGTAAGGTTTGAGCGAAGCCTACATGGACATCACTGAATCCCAGGGCCCATCTTTCCTGTTCTTGTTTAAATTTTCATTAAGGCTTCTTTTGATGACTTTTGCAAATATGAACACCATACAAATAACCCACACAAATCCTGATACAAACTGTATTCTTCTGTTTTTAAGTGCCACATACCACTTTAGCATTTTTCATAAAACTTGAATGCCACTTTTTATCATTCACTGTGTTAAGTAACAATACACATTGCATATAGAGCAAGTGGTTAAAAAAACATAATCTGTGTATTATATGCACAACCTGTTTGAATCCAAACTTAAATGATGGCTTTACTTTCACTCAGTAATAGGAACAGGAAATATAACAGCACTTGTCAAGTACTGTAGTGGCCTCCCTTTGGTCTACTGCTGAGTCTCATTTTGGGTTTAATCTCTTGCCTCCAAAATATTTTTATTAGAGGAGTATTGACTGAAACAATAATAAATACATTTTATCAACTTTGAACAATTAATAAATCATAATTTTTATTTAAAAAATGAGTATACTATTATTACCTATTTTAGATCATACTGCTCAACAAACTCCTCTACTAAAATTAAACTAAATACAAAGTGAGTAATCTGTCACTAAAGTTAATCTGAACTATTAATAAAGTCAAGATAGTTTCTACTCAAGTTGTCACATAGCTGTTCTACCATATTTCTATCTGATTTAACAAAGGTTTAAACCAAGGTTTATACTTTATAGACTTGTGGCTGGTTCTC
Source organism: Protopterus annectens (assembly GCF_019279795.1). NCBI lineage: Eukaryota > Metazoa > Chordata > Ceratodontiformes > Protopteridae > Protopterus > Protopterus annectens. Next base: position 1,823,125,699 of record NC_056726.1, on the reverse strand, counting down.
ATATTGATGGTATCAGTTTCCAATTCACATACAATAGTGAATGCATAAAAAAAAACAGAAAAGAAAGGTAAAATGTTTTTTGTCCAATTTCTGGTAATGCTTTTCCTTGCAATGCTAGTAAACACAAAAGGAGATACTCCTGAAAGCTGATGGTCAACAGGCAGGAAGGCAAAAAGCATGCATTGGCTTCTCTGAAAATACACTAACCAAAACTGCCCAGACAAAAGTATGGGCTAATACTGTTAGATTTGTCTAGAATGGTCTTCCTGTTGAGAATCCATGTAGATTTTCTTTCAGTGCCCCACTGGTTTCCAGATATTCTAAAATTATTTCCATCAGTAGTGATTCCATGATTTTCCTCTAGAGATGAGATACAATTGACAGGTCACTAATTTAATTCATTAGTGGTGTTCCTAAATCTGTGGGAAGCACATATATGCATTCTCATTCTCCAGAAACTCTGCTATCATTCCATAATTTGTTAAACGGTTAATTACTAATATTTCCATTCTCCAGAAACTCTGCTATCATTCCATAATTTGTTAAAAGGCTAATTACTAATAATATCATTAGTAATTAACCTTTTAACAAATTATGGAATGATAGCAGAGTTTCTGGAGAATGGAAATGCATGTATGTGCTTCCCATGGATTTAAGAACACCACTAATGAATGAAATTAGTACCATTTCTATCCCCCTGATACCGTGGTGGTGCAGCGGTTAGCATTGTCACCTCACAACAAGAGGTACTCCTATTCGATTCTTGGCTGGAGTACCTTCTGTGTGGAGTCTGCATGTCCTCCCCGCAGTCAAGTGATGTTAAAAACATGCAGGTAGGTGTGTGAGTGAATGAGTGTACCTTCTTTGAAGGTTGGGCATCGGGCTGGCAACTCGGCACCGTAAAAATCCACTGCCAATCATTAGCAGACCGGAGTTCCGCTGTGACGACCCCTAACAGGGAAAAGCTGAAACACCATTTCTAACCCCCTCACCCCAGATCTCAAAGAATTCTAGGAGGAAACCAATCAGGCAACCTTATTTTGTGGACTTTTAGGTTCACAGGTTCATAATTTAGTACTAGGCTAACTGCCCTTGTGGACCATTTTAAGCCTAGCCAATTACCCCAAGTGAGAATCAAACCCTGCACCTTGTGTCTGTAAGGTAAACACCTTAACCATTATGACAACCTCCCCCCTTTTTAATTTTTGGTTTTCTTTCAGAACTCTTTCTTTCTTTTACAAAGGACTATAATTAATCCCTTTACTCCAGCCACTTTATCTTATAAAATATTGTCACACCCCAGCACTGGCCCAGTAATCAAGAAGCCTCAATCCTCATCACTGGCACCAGTGAAGGAAGTAAATAATGGGAGTATGACAAGTGCACACACAGTAAAGTACAATTTCCCTTAAGAGCACACAGAGATCACAGTCAGTCTGGGGCTGGTTTCTCCCTCTTTCTCCAGAGCCCCAGTAAGACTCCCCACTGGCACATCTATAGGGTTAAGTTCTCAGCTGAGGGGCCAAGCCAAGACCTCCAGCAACCTCTCTGTCCAACCACTGCATTGTGTCCCTGCCCAAGTGGCTGACACATACACACTTTGAGAATTGATTTACACACACACACACACACACACACACACACACACACACACACACACACACACACACACCTGGGGAAGGCTGGCACAGGTTTACTAGCTATGCCCCCTTCTGCCCAGACTATAAAGTAGTTTGCACTGCCACCAACCCCTCTTATCAGCTACTATAAGGCCCTTGCAAAGGGTGTCCAGTCCTACTGTGTAATGTTACTATTAATCCAAATGGTAGTTTTGACCAAGCACCAGGCTATTAGGAGTGGCCTGTACAGTGTCATCAAATACATATGCAATTACCCTCAGAGCTTAAATATGTCTCACAAATATCAGCTACAAAGATAGGTTTAAATATATTTAACAATAAATAATAAAAGAACAAGACTCAGTAACTCAACACACTAACTTCAGAGTTCAGAATCACAGGACATATTTTAAAACAACATTGCAGGACAGTCTTAAATAAATATAGAAAACATCTAAAATAATCTTTACTATATTCCTAACTAATTCTAATTTTATTATTTATTTTTATTTATTTTACATTTATTAACCGGGTTAGTCTGGCTGAACTTTTGGCTCATTTTCAGGAGAGACCCAGGGAGAAAAGCTCCTCAGAACTAAAAAACAATTTATTAAATGTTAGTAACATAGTAGTAACAATCAGCTATAGGATCTTACAAGCAGAGGCAATTCAATTATACAGAGTATTAACAATTGGCAGACAAGTATGTGAGTTGTTACAAACAAGGTTTTAAACAATTAGCAGAAGAAAATGTGACGTTACAATATTATTTAAGCTGCTTAGAGCAAAATGAGTTGATAGTTAGGCAGATGCTTATTTAAAGTGGGTAAGATCTAGTTGTATAGGAGTTTGGAAGCAAGAAAGGAAAGTAAGAATGGCTAGTAGGAGATGTACGGGAGGTAGAGTATAGGAGACAGACTAGACAGGTAGGTTGTTTTGAGACTGTAAGAATTAAGAGTAGTTGGAGAGAGAGGAAGGGAAGAGGTAGAAGAGGCAGGGGAATAAGAGATACATTAAGAGTGAGGTGGTGAAATAGGTGAAAGGATGGTGGTTTCAGGGTGGTTGGCTACAGTGGCAAGACCACTTTGTTTTTAGGTATTTCCTTGTGGCTAATTTGAAACTTTTGCTATGCTGGAGGGATTTTATTTCCAAGGGGAATTGGTTCCAGGATGTAGCTGGGTTATAGTTATAGAGAAGGCAGCCTATTTTGGTTTTGGGTTTGTAGATGTCTAATAATTCTTGATTTGAGCTGCGTAGTGTCCTAGCAGGGGAATATTTGGATATGATAGTGGAGAGGCTGGGGCAGAAAGAAGGTAGATAGAGGATAAAGTGGATGATTTGTAGTTGGTATAGTTGGAACAGCTGAGGGAATTCTAGCCAGTCTAGTTGATGTACTGCTAAGCAGTGGTGTGACTTGTAGGTTTGGTTAGCTGCAAATCTGGCGATCTTATTATGGGTAGTTTCAAGCTTGGAAATAATGTAGAATTTAGGTTTGTGAATATGTGGCAGCTGTACAGGAGTGTTGGAAGTAATAATGCCTGGGAGAGAGTTATTCGGGCAGTGTTAGTTAAGTATTTCTTGCTACGGAAAAGGTGTCCAAGTTTCTGATGAGTTCTTTTTACCAAGTTAGTAATATGGAAATTAAACGTAAGCTGATCATCTCTTGTAACACCTAGCAATTTAGTACTAGATTCAGCTGAGATGATAGTGTTGTTGCAGGATAAGATGGTAAATGTATTTTTGAGTGTGGTGATGTTTTTAGGGAGGAAGAGTAGGAGCTTAGGTTTTTTTTGGATTAAGTATTAGTTTGTTATCACTAAGCCAAGTCTCAATGGTGTGGAAGGATGCCTGGGTAGTTGAGTGGAGGTCATTTGGGTTGTCAGCAATGGTGATAACAGCTGAGTCATCAGCATATTGCACAAGAGATGACTGGGGACAAGAGGAGTAGAGCAAGTTGGTGAAAATATTAAAGAGTAGTGGTCCAAGTATGGACCCTTGGGGAACTCCAATGTGTACAGTGAGAGGGGAGGATAGTGCAGAGAGCCATTTAGCTGATTGCTGGTGGGTAGAGAGACAGCTGGAGAACTAGGAGATAGTAGGGGGAGAGAACTGTAAGTTAGTGAGTTTATCTAGAAGGAGCGGGTGTGGGACAGTGTCAAAGGCTTTAGAAAGGTCAAGGAATAGGCATGAGACAAGTTTATTGTTATCACAAGCTAGGGAGACTATATTGATGAATGATATGAGTGCAGTAGTTGTACTATGCTTGGGACGGAAACCATGCTGTGTGGGTGTGAGAGGGTTTTCCTGGTGAAGGTAATGCATTACCTGCTTGTGAATGCATTTCTCTAGGATTTTTGAGAGTGGAGAGAGTATGGCAATCGGTCTGAAGTTGGATATGTCTGAGGAGTTGCACCCTTTGTCAATGGGTAGAGTAAAGAAATTCTTCCATACAGTGGGGACATAGGATTCAGAAATGGATCGGTTGATTAAGATGGATACAGGATAGGTAAGAGGTTCAGAGGCAATATGCAGGAAGTAAGAGAGTAGCTTGTCAACAGATGGGGAGCAAGGTTTAAGTTTAGAGAGTAATGACTTTACATAGTTAGTTGATACTGCTTTTAGAGAGAAGGAGTGAGGAGGGTTTGGAAGAGGTATAGAGTTTGTAGGGGTGTAGTGTTGTTTCTGAGGGGAGAGAATTTATTATGGAGGTTATTGAGTTTATAAAATGATTGTTAAATTTCTTGGTTATGTCTTCAGGTGCTGCATTGGGACATGGGTTAGGAGAGGAAGGGTTTCCTGGCTAAAGAGTCTGTTTAACAGAGCTCCAGAATTTCTTTGGGTCTGATTTAAGAGTAGAGGGAGGATTGGCATAGAAGTTTATTTTTTCATAATGGATGATTTTTTTTTATTTTATTTCTGAGTTCTTTATATTTCTGAAGTTTTAGTCCACATTTTCCAAATCCTATCCCGGTCTTTCATGAGGGTTCTGGTAGATTTAGTGAGCCAGGGAGCAGTATTAGATTTGATTCTAATTGTGCGAAGAGGAGCAAGGGAGCTAAGAATGTTTAGGAATGTAGTGTTGAAGGAGTGGACAGCTTCATCTAAAGGAAGAGTGGTGAGGTAAGACCAGTTAATTTTGGAGAGTTGGTGAATAAAGGAGTTAGGACAGAAATGAGAAAGTGAGCGGGTGGTAATAAATTTGTTAGGTTTGGTAAGGTGGGGAGTATGTCTGGTAACTGTTATAGGGCAGTGGTCACTGAGGGCATTTGGAAGGGTTTGGGAGTTATGATAGTTTCGAGGGTGGGAGACAAATATCCAGTCAATAAGAAAACTAGGTAGGTGAGATTTATTAATGTAGGTTGGGGTTGTGATTAGCTGCTCAAACCCATGTAGGTTTATACAGGAAGTAGTATTGGGAGCTTGTATTGTAAGCCAATCAATATTTACATCTCCCAGTATAATTATTTCATTGTGGATGGTATGTGAGGTGAGATAGGATGTTCTCAAGTATGTTAATTTTATCATCAGGGGGAATATAGATTGCTGTGACAGTTATGGTGTTGATACTGTTAAGTTTGAAGTTGGTCAGTAGGAGTTCAGCTGGTGAGAAGGAGGGTAAGTCTAGTGTGGGACTGATGTGGGAGAAACAATTGGAGTAGAGTATGGAGACTCCTCCTGCTTTTCTTTTAGGTCAATCTAATCTAAGGATATCATAGCCAGGAGGGATGATTTCAGTGTCCAGATGGTGTGGTTTTCACCATGTTTCAGTTAGGGTAACTGAAACTAAAAGAGATACTATGCCCTAAATCTTACTTACAGACAGGCAAGTGCATATGATGATGATGAGTGGATGTTTTTGCTAGGTCCAAGACAAAATGCACAGACTCTCTCTCTCTCTCTCTGAGAGAGTTCTTAAATTAATATCAAATATTACTGCTGGATTAGCTTGGATGACATCACTTTTGTCACCTGTCTTCAGTTCCCAGGCTAAACCCCCAATGTCCAACATTTAACATATCTGTGTGAAAAATACATAGCCTCCAGATATTAGCAGTTGCTAGAAAACATAAAACAATAAAACACTCACAAAGCAATGCAGAAGACATCCTAGTTCTAGACATTCTGTCTCCTTCTGCATTGAAACTAACTTTTATGACACGACCGTAAAACACTTTAATTTCAACTTATTTTCTTGAAGTTTTACAAGTTAAGTCTGTATGTTCCAGTTTCTACTATTAAAACATACATTTGCACAGGTATATAGCTTATATATATTTCTGTTTTAAGCCAGCAGAGCATGCTGTGTTTACATTTTAGCTCAGTATATAACATATAGTTCAGTATAAATCATATCAATATTCACAAATGACATAAAATTATTTACAAAATTCCATATAGCTAGGCTGGCAGTGTGGCAGATATGATCAATCACCCTCTGCATTTTTGTTTAATGCCTTGCCTTTGCAGAACCCTTCTCAGCCTCCATTCCTCTACTTTATTTAGCGTTACTGCCCTTTGCTTTGTGACTCTTTGACCCATTATGTTTTTATAAAAAGTTTTAGCTCCCTTCTTTACTGATTTTGCTGTCATTTTCATAGTTTGATCATTCATTTTTAACTGCTTTTCCTGCTTCTATCTGCTGTAATTGCTATTGTTTTCTGTTTTCTTTCTTCCCTGATTTCTTGTTTCTTAAATGCTATGTCTACCTTAACACTTGATATCATTTCATTTGACAGCCAGAGCTATTTTTCGATATCCTTTCCATTGATATATTTGCTTCATACAAGCACTTCTGTTTTTTTATGATGGCATTTATGTAAAGGGCTATTCCTCCTTATAATTTCATCATTCCTTCTTTAAGACATTTACAGTGCTTCTGATAGACCATAATACCAAAATATTCTTATTCTTTAAAAATGTCTACTTTGGTAACTGTTCTAAGACTGTGGGCACCTGTGCTAGACAAATTTAATTTTTCTTATACTGCACCTAAAGAACTTATCTTTTTTATGTGATTTTTCTTTCACTTGAGCACTTTATGTATTAAGTTCATGTTTTAATGCCTGTGGTTTTGTGTCATCTTCACAGCTAATACTATTGTCATTCCTTGCTTACCTTTTTAAGATAAAGAAGGTTACTGTTCAAAGGCTTCAGCCACTGTTATGCCACAAGGAGATGGATAAGCAGACAGAGTATCAAATGAAAGAGATGACTGCAGAAAACTATGTAGATAGGTGACACACAAGTTTTATGTTTTACAATTGTTACTACCCAAACATTAAGAAAGTAAAATAAGCGTTAGAGGAATGAAAAATAAAACCTGGAAGTTGAAGATTTTAAATGAGTTGCCCTAGAGCTGTCCTGTCTTAAATGCAGCTAGAATAAAAGAAGTGACACCCAGCCATGTAGGAAGCAAAGTGAGACTTAAATCCGATATGAGAGTCATGTTGGGGAAACATAGAATTTGTATGTGCTCTTTAGAGGTTGTTGAGTAAAACAAAGGAAAATACTTTTTTTTTTTTGTGGACTACAGTTTAGAATTAATAGAATTTTATAATTTTGGACTCCACTCAAAGAGAAAGAGCATTGTTTTAATTACAGCTTAACAGAAGTTGCTAGATGAAGGAGTTAAATGAAGAGAACAGATAAAGGTGGTGTATGGGAAAATAGAGTGGTGGTAGAGTTTTATGTGGTTTTTGCCAATAACTGAAGCAGATTTTTTTCTAGTAATACTCAGAATGGCATATAAGTAAGGAATGCTGTTGACTGAGTTAAACCAAATAGTACAAAGGAGACATTAGTAGGATGTAATAGATGAGACGTTTGTTAAAAGGTTAATAAATAAAAATGTGTGAGAGTTTTAGGGTATGTGTAACAGATAAAGTTTTGTTTTTGTTGATGAAATGGTGAATTACTAAATAAAATGTAAGTAAAGAATGCTAATAGATAATGGATGGTATGATCCTACTTTATAAAAGAAGAGATTAGACACAGCAAATGAGACTTAAAGGGCCATTTGGGCCCTGATGTCTACATATGAGTAATGGCAGTGCACATCTGTGTTATTCAACTTGGTTTCCTTTGATGTACTCCTGAGGCTGAAACTTTGCACTAAAGAAAGTATATGATGTAATGCTTCTTCCTGTGATTTAAGTGTTCTTAACAGCAAGTATATGTGGAATACTTGGCTTATTTAAAGTGCACTTTGAACTATTTATGTACTGCATAATGTATGAGCAAATTGAACAGGCATTTGTAGGTTGTCTTATTTAAAGGTATAACTTGAACTACTATTTTTGTATTACATAATTTATGTACAAATTGAATTGTTATTCTTTAGGCTGCCATATTTAAAAGATGCTTCCTCTATTTCATTGTATTACTGTAACTTGAGACAGCATTTGTATGTTAGTATTTTTAAAATGCCAGATGACCTACTATGACCATAGTATTTATAATATTTCTTGAACGCAAATTACAATCAATTAATTTTAATTTGAATAAGATTTGAAAAATAATGATATTTCTAGAAACTGAAACTTGTGACAGTTAATGGCTAGCACTGAGAGTCTCAGCTGGGATAATTGTTAAATAAAGGATATTTCACTCTGTAATACTAAAATAGATAGCTTAATAAGCATGGGAAAATAGAGTTCATCAAAAAAAGGAAAACACTGTTCATAAAAAAGATTAAAGAATCATAATTTTCTGACTATCAGACATGATCAGGGGAGATATGAGTTCTAGACCACACCATACATTTAGGGTTTTGATCCATTTCTGACATTGAAGTACAACATGAAGAAATGCTGCACTACTAAGATGCCATATTTGGAGGAGTCATTAAATCAAACCAAGGTCTTCTCCATCTAAGCACTTACTGATGAAGATAAAAGTTTGTGATATCTTGCTGAAATTTCCTCTGGTCAGTATAAACACCATGTCAAGTCTCTTCTAGTGTTACTAGGAGCTGTCTGGTTAATAAAATAAAAAAAAAAACACCCTGTTAATAAACTGATAATTTGTAGATTTAATTATATTTTTCTTGAGGGGTTGCACATCTGTGACCACTATCATTATTTTCTGTACTCATCCTGTCTGTCATTTCAGAATCCCATTGTCTATGGGATCATAGAGTTTGTTTGAGTCCAGTAACAGTGAGATTTGAATAATCACAACAGTTATATAGTCACACACTGTCACTGCAGCTGTACTGATGTCAAGATTGGGGTTAAGGAAGTTTTCCTCTTACTACCAGCTGAGCAATGTCAAGATTATATACAGAGTATCCATTTCACCCCAATGACCCTCAGAATGTCCAAGTTCATTCCTGAACCTTGGTCACTGGCAGCTTAGGTGGGCATTCTACCTGTATTCCCTCCCGAGTACATACATACACATGCACACACACTATCATACTAGCTAATAAGTCATGCTTTTTAAATTTAGTCTGCTGTTTGAAGTGTCTCTGATGAATTCCACAATTTTAGTTTTTATGCAAAGACACTGTCACCTTAACCAAACTAAACTGAAACTCATCCTTAATTTTTTTCCCTAAATATTGTTCCTTCATTTGTAATTTAAGTTCAAAAATTAGTAAAGAGGTAATGCGAGCATCAATAAAGTGCTGAAGCCATGCGTATGTTATGTTGCAAGATAGGACAACAAAAGCAATGTCCTTTTCCTTTTACACAGCAGTGAGTGAAGGAGCCATGTGGTATTGTATTTATCTGTATCCCTCCCACGTTCTAATTGGTAAACTTCTGACATTTTTTTAGCAGTGAAATAATTACCATTCAGGATTGAAGCTACTATTTTATGGAGTGGTTTTAATTTTCTGAGACTTATGCAGACTTAATGACGTGCTGCAACGTGTGTTATGGTAATGAAAGACTCGGCTCCATTCCACATAAGTCGTCTTTTTTATCCTGAATCGTCACATTACATTGTAAGCTTAACTTTTCAATGTGATGATTTATTTGCAGCATGAAGCATTTAAGTCACACTGGTCACTGTGTACTACTCAGAACTGTATTGTCACTTGTGTTGTGTGCAGTATAACTGTCACTCATTCCAGCCATGGGATCAGATATTTTAAAGTTATCAGTGCTTCTGTTTATACGACTGTTACATTTCTTATCATTATTCACTTGACATAACTTACTGCTGAGATACCTCATTGCTTGTAGTTTTTAGTGGTGCTTTGTTGTTTTGCTTAGTTATTGTGACAGCTTAACAGGTCAGTTCTCATTAGTTAGTATATATGGAGTTTGGATGATATTTAAATGAATAAGATATATGAGCAACTAAGTGATATCTGTAGAATTCTAGTTAAGTGGATATCTTTGAAGTAATTGAGAAAGTGGAGTAAAATAAGTGCATAGCACATGGGTTTGAAAGTGATTTATAATAAAACAGGAAATTTCAGTCATATTCTTGAAGAATCTTTGATAGAAAGCGTAATCATTCCTGCATCATTCTAACAGGTTGATGAGTCTGTTTGATGGCATTGCCACTTAATATGTTATTTTATGTAATTATTCTCAAGGACTACTACAGTAAATACTGAATGATGCTAAATACAGAAGGCAGAAATCCAAACAGTGATAAAATGATCTTGAAATTTAATAACATTAATATATTACTTTTGTTTAGTTGACTGACTTATTGATGTCTGGTTTGTAGCCTTCTTTCCAGGGAGATGCAAGGTCTAGTCATACAGCTTCATGAAACTTTTATTTTTATAGGAAACCAGACAAACTTTGTTACTACTTCTAGCATAACTTTATGAGCTTAATTACATCCATCTGATGCCTCCCCCAGCTCAGGCACATTGGCTTATTTGAATGATAGTTCACCCGGAGTACTCCCAGTATCATCCCCAAAACCCTTATTTTATATCTCAGTATAAATAGTGTGGAAAGTGATTACATCTACCTAGCATACCTGTCAATTGTCCCTGATTCACAGAATGGCCCTAATTTTGCCTATTTGTTTATACTGTCCCTCATATTTTTTCTTTCTTTAATTTTCTTCATAGGATCATAGGAACTTATTAGGTTATTGGCCATGAGGCCCTTATAAGCCTAGCCAAGAGCTTAGCCCATGCGTAGACAAATCAGCACCCGATTCCCCTGTCCAGTAGGGACATGGTTGGAATCCCAGGGGTGTATTTTCTATTTCACATCCAGTTATCCAGATTGCACTGAAAAGGGGGTAAAGAGGTACTCTGCTTGACATGGAGAGGAAGTCTATTCCATAGATGGGGGAGTCTCCGAGACACATATCTGTCCCGCCGGCAAGTCCTATTGATGTCACAGACCAGGTTGAGGATGCATGTGCGGGCTACTCGAGTGGAGCTTAACTTGCTGATATGCAGCAGTCTCATCAAGGTGGTGTCCGAGATTGTCTTGTATGCCAGGCAGAGGTCACCTCTGAGGAGTCTGTATGAAACAGAGTAGAGGGGCAGGGCCTTTAGCCTATCTGTGTATGGTAGATTTTTCAGGCCCTGGATTCTCCTGGTGAGGAGTCTCTGTGGTCTGTCGAGCTGCTGCATGTGCTTTGTGAGGTACATGCTGAATGGGGCATTGTACTCAATAATGGGCCTTATAAGGGAAGAATACAGGAATGTTATGACCTCCTTGTCCCTGGATGAGATACCCTTACTTATGAGGTGGGCCATGTAGAAAGCTTTCTGTACAATGGAATTGACATGGTGGTCAAAAGTCAGATGCTATCAATCTGGGTGCCCAAATCCCTCACGACTGACTGCGTGCTTAGAATGTTGTTATTAATGTGATAATTTATGGGGACATCTCTCTCCCCAGAAGGGATGATGATGCATTTTTTGTATTCAGCTTGAGGCCATGTTTCTGGCACCAGTCATTTGTTTGGGTGAGACCCTCTTGGAGGATGCCCACGTCACTGGGGGAATTGATGACAGCTCCCAGCTTGCAGTCATCTGCAAACTTGGTCAGCCATAGCCCACTGGATTTGGCCTGTACCTCAGAAAAGTATATCCCAAATAACAGAGGCCCCAAGACAGAACCCTAGGGTATGCCACTCGATACGTGTCTACTGCTTGAGGTGGCTTCCCCTATTTTGACCAGGTGGGTTCTATCTGTGTGCCAGTTGGCCACCAATCTGGTAACATACGGACTGATGCCTAGTTGAGAGAGTTTATCTATTATGCCCGAGTGGGGAATAATGCAAAGGCTTTGGCCAGGTCAGTCTAGGCGGTGTGCACTGTCTTTTCCTCATCCATGACTTTAGTAACTGTCTCAAAAAAGTTGACCAAATTTAACAGACATGACCTCCCCTTGACGAAGCCAAACTGTGTGGGATCAAGTGTTTGGAGGTTGCCAATGTCCTTAATGAGGTCCATGATAATCCGTTCCACGGCCTTGCAGATCAGGCTAGTTAGGCTGATGGGTCTATAATTTCCCAGATCAGTGGATGCTCCATCATTGTGTAAAGGGATGTGACAGTGGCTGCCCTCCACTCAGCTGGGACAAAACCAGTACTCAGGCTTTGGTTGAATAGGGCGCATAATGGTGCTGCAAGTTCCTGCCTGAGTTCATGTAGGATGCAGCCTGGGATGTTATCAGGTCCCATGGAGGCTGTATTTTTTGCCTTTGAGACAGCACTGATGACCTGATCCCTAGATATAAGAGGAAGGGGGCAGATACTGGGAATGTCCTGATTTACTGATGGGGGGACAGAGGGGTGAAATTTCCCTGAATCTGTCAGCCAGCAGGTTTGCTATATCTACAGGATTTGTATATGTGGTATCCTTGATCACCAGTTCCGAACATTTTTAGGTGCTACCTTTGAGATTACGGACATATGTAATGAAGGCCTTATGATTGTCTCTAGTAGATGTGGCCAATTTAGACTCAATGTTTGCTTTAGAAGATTTCACTAGTGCTCTTAGCTGCTTGTTTAGGCTAAGGAGAAATGGCTTCCAATTGGGCACCTGCTCCTTCTTGGTCCCGGACAGCAATTTTTTTCTTTTGTTACAGGGTTTATTTATTGCAGATGTCCACCAGACAGTTTTAAACTTCCTTGCGAAGGATGATTCGGTCCTGTCAGGAATTCCTGATTCCATGCATCTATATAAATGTTTGTATTGTAATTTGGTATAGTTTTGGATACTGGTGCCAGTTCCTAGAGAGGGAGAGGGGGCTGTGAAGCTGTTTATACCATCCCTCAGGAGGCTGTAATCAGCTTTGGAGAAGTTTTTTTGATTGACCCTAGCTAGAGGGGGGTCGGGGGAGATGGTGATTTTGAATGTGACCACTTTATGGTCAGATCTTAACAAGGGAGGATGATACTGCTGGGATGCTGCAGTGGTTACCAAGTCCAAGATATTATCACCTCTTGTGGGGGTATCAAGTAATTTCTGGGCATTTGTGTTCTGGCAAGAGTAGTTCTTCCAGTCTATGTTTGGGTAGTTAAAGTCACCCAGGAACAAGGTGAAGGGTTGAATCTTGATACATTCGAAGAGGCCTAGTTAGGCAGTTTGGGCATCTTGGGTCAGATTTGGGGGTTGGTAGCTAGCTATGATTTGTATAGGGGTCTTATCAATCGTTAACTGCACCTGGAGTGTCTTCTGTGCATCATACTGTTTGAGCAGCCTGGAGGTGTGTATGTCTTTAATATATATTGAAACTCCACCTCCTTTGGCTTTACTACCCACAATTTGGGGTCTGAATGTTTGATAGGATGAGTAACCAGGTAAGGCTAGGGGTGCTTTCCGCAGCTTTGAACCAGGTTCACAGGTTCATAGGTTGGTATTAGGCTATCAGCCCTAGGTCCTATACAAGCCTAGCCATAACAATTCCCTGGCTATTTTTGTGACTGCACAGATGTCAGAATTTTCCAGGGTTAGGAATGCTTGCAATGAGTGCAGTTTCATGTTTAGACTCCAAGCATTTAGCAGCATGCCCTTTAATTTGTGTTTTGTTGAAATTTTTATGTTGGTAGTTTTAACCTCATTACTTTACCTAAAAAAGGCAATATATGGGGAGGCAAGAGCCTTTTCCAGAATCCTGAAGCCCAGGTGAGACAGATGCAGGCCATCTCTGGCAAATCATCATGGTCTGTCGATTATATCTTCCCAGGCTATCAGGTACTGGATTCCCCTGGAATGACAACAGAAACTAAGCCAACTGTTAAAGTCAATCATTTTCTGTTTGTATTCAGGCATCATTCTGGGTGATGGTAGAATGCTGATTAAGGCTAGGGACATACCTGCCTGGGACACATATTCAGCAAGTTCAATCATGTCTCTCTTCATATAGTCCAGGGAGGTAGGTCTCAAGTCATTCACACCAACATGGACTATGACAGAGTCATAACAGTACCTGTTGTTGAGAGACTTGAGTGCGTGTGTGATATGGTGGATTCTGGCCCCTGACAGACAACTAACCATGACTTTTTCCTTATCCAGCCTGATGAGATGCACATCTGTGTGTCTCACAATGGAGTCACCTATGACTAATATGTTGGGTTTATGGTTAAGCCTTAGTGGTTGTGAGACACAGGTGTGTGAACTATGCATGGTATGTGGTGTGGAGGGCAGTGGAGATTGTGTGTGTTTTTGCCTCAGAGGTTTTTTGCCTCGGAGGTCTCCTTTGTTTGGGTATGCTTTTGTTGAGGACCTCCACATATGTGGGTGTGTGTTATGTAGGTGTGAGTGGTGTTTGAGGTGTAGTGATTTTTAGTAAATCTTTTAGGATTACTGTCTGTCTGTCTGTCAGTAATACCAGATATTAGAGCATCACATGTCTTATTGTTCAGAAAATGCATGTTAATGCAACATCTTATGTACCATTAACTTTTATGTGCTCTACAGTAATATTTAAATATTTTACCTGATTTTGGACCTTTATACCCCTTTATTTTGGTTTTGTCCCTCATCTTCAGAAAGGGATTTGAGACGTATCCTACCTACTGTGTGAATAGAAACCTTTTTAGCAGGTTAATGCCATTCTTTATGCACAAATTCCTGATTAATTGACATGAACTTCTCAAGGCATATTTAATAGTATTCCTTCATGTTTTCTGGTAAGGACTACTGATTTTCATGTTATGATAGTTAAAGAAATGTTTCACATACTATCTATGATTTTTTCACTGCCAACAAGACAGACAAACAGAGATGGGAAAATGTAGCAGCATGAAGCGTATAATTTCAGAATTGACCTGCAGGCAGTGATCAAGACAGTCACTGAGATTTACAGTCAGAATAGCATTGCTAGTTACCTTAATGAACTCTCTTCTCCCTGCCAGTTTGGTTTAAATCTGACTGCCTTTAAGGAAAATTAAAGGAATAGCTTCTCAAGGAATCAAAATACTCATGCTTTAGTGACACTGGTTAAGCTCACACACTACTCAGCTGGCTTTAAATGCATATATTAATATAATAATTAACATATTTCTTCCACAAAGAATATAACCAGCAGCATTACACATGGATCTGTTTTGGGTTCTATGTCCTAGGAATGTAAATACTCAATTTCCTTTTAATGTATGATCTTTGCAAACTGCTTATAAGATTGTTTGCCTCTTGTTTCTACTCTGACCTTAGTTCACAGCTGAAATGGGTCAATAGACCAGTCTACCTGCTTATAATAAAATAGCAGCAAATAAATAAATGAATAAATTATTGAATAGATAATCAAATAAATACATGTAATATATAACTCATTGCCACCAGTCAGTTAATGAGGTGTCACATCCCTAACTGCTTCAAGGCTAAACAGCAATTGCTCACAGTAAAGAATAAACATTCAATTATGAGAAACATCATTTAAACTGAACAAGTAATGCAGATTTTGTCTTACTTGTTCAAGTAAAAATCATTTTCTCACATTTAAATGGCTTAATCTAGGGGTCAAATGTCCCAAATTTAGTATCACTGAATATGAATTGCAATTCATTTTAATACTGATTTACATTGAAGTAATAACAATGTGCATGGGCTACCTTTCAAGTGCTCTAGGTTTGAAGGAAACAAGGCAGCCCACACAACAAGTGCTGCAAGAGTGAAGTAGTAAATATCTCGATTAGCACTGTAGGTATAAATGACTTAACAAAAACAATCTCTGGCTAAGGATGGTTAAAATATGTCCATGCCATATTAACCACTGAAGGGTAACCCCTGCTTTATGTTTCACACAATGAAGTAGTCCATCTTTTTCAACCTTCTACACCTTCAGAAACTGGTAATCTAACAAATATCTGTTTGAAAGACCATAATTTCTATTGTACATTTCCCAGCACTTGCTGATGCAGTCACTTCCTGCCAAGTATATCTCTCATTTGGAATATATTGCCTTTGCACATGGGCAACATATTGGCTTTGGAATATATTGCCTATGTGCAAAGGCAATATATTCCAAATGCAGGAGATATACTTCCTGGCAAGTATATCTCCTGCATTTGGAATATATTGCCTTTGCACATAAACAGAGCAATTACCTAGGCATTTTCAAAGCAATTTAAGATGATTTGAAGGGAAACCATACATATATGTCAGGAGTCAGACTGCTTCAAAGATATAACCCTGTATTTATGATTTCTAGCAATATGTCTAGATAGTCATTAGAAAGTAAAAAAGTGCCAGGCAGACAAAGTTACATTATACGCATTTTCAGTTAGGTATAGTCATGCAGCTTCTGCTCAGGATGGCAGAATGTAGCCCGCAAGCATGTCTTTACTGTGTTGTCATTTTTATTAGAAGTAAAAAATAATAAATATTTCATTAGAAGGATGTTTTTCAATCCTCCTCAGAGTAAAAAAATGTAAAATCTGTCAAAATAGAAATATATAATATTACTGTGATGTTAGGCTTAAAATAATATGTTTCTGTATAAAAGTTATCAAATTATTCTTATTTTTCAGTCATAAAAAATAAAATTTTTGATTTTTTCATTAAGGTTCAAGATATGGCTGCTCCTTTACGTTTGAAGATAGAAGGCTATTCTAAGTGCATTTTAGAGATAATTGTACCCATAAAAATCCTTAATATTTTATGAAAAATGTAGAACTGTTTTTGAGATGGGGCATTTATATACAAATAGCAAAAATTACCTAAACAAACAGTGGTCTGAGTACAGACCTTCTGTAAAATGATAGTAGAAAAAGAGATATAGGGAACTATTATATGTAGTAATATACTT
Organism: Protopterus annectens; assembly: GCF_019279795.1. NCBI lineage: Eukaryota > Metazoa > Chordata > Ceratodontiformes > Protopteridae > Protopterus > Protopterus annectens. The sequence continues at coordinate 1,823,108,895 of NC_056726.1, read as the reverse complement.
GAAAATGGAAAGGGAACATAATGGAATAAACTGCAGGAGTGTTGCTAATTGCTAGTAACGCTATTAACTAGCTCTTTGTTGCTTTTAATTCTACATGCAGAACTGTGTCCATGTGGAATTCCTAATTTTGGCACTACATTACTAGTCATATAGTGGTCAAACTGCTTCTGGCCTGCCCAGACAGAGCTGTAATTGGTACTGGCGTAAAGGAAGTGAGAGTGGTCTTTTTTTCTTTTACATATATACACCTTTAGCAACATTTACAAAACCCTCAGAGACATCCAGCAAGCATAGCTGATTTTTTTTTACTTTGGTAGTATGTAGCACAGTACAGTATCCTGAGCATACTAGCATGGGTGGGGGATCAGTGAGCTTGGGTACACACCACCATTTGTTGGTATGTGGTTACTGTCCCATAAGTTAACCCACCAGAACCCTCCAGTACTCAGTGCTGCTGTCTCTTCAAATTAAGTATGACTGTAAGGAAGGTAATTTGCATATGCACTTTGTGTGCAGAGTACTATGCTTACACAGCGGCATTGTATACTGATTTTTCTGAATTGGTATGGACTTGATACATAACTTTATTGCATATGGGCCCTGTTCCACAAATCAATGTCTATGAATATAGCCCACAGAGTAAAAGTTTCTCTTTTTGCTTTGTGTTATTACATTAGTACATTATGCAAAATGTAATGCAGATAATTCCTTGGTAGGCAAAACTTTACCTCCATTCTTTTCTTAACTCAGACAGCTTCTCACAACCTTTACTCAATTTTGTGCAAGAAAGACTATTAGGAAATTGTGTGCAAGAAAGACTATTACGAGAACTTAGGTTAAGAGTGTAAAGAAAGAAATTAGCTGACGTGCTATATCACTCCATCATGCAGCCATTGCCTTAGACTGTGAAGATGACTTCTAGCATTATTACTTCTTTTTTCTTTTTGCCCATACAGTATTAAGCACTGAGATAAGAAGTTTTGCCTTCAGTAGGGGTGGATGAAGGGTAAGATCATACATACTATATGTAACTTTCATACTATTCCTTAATGAACTCAGTCATACTTTTGTCTGAATGTGCTGCAACATCATATTTTGTATTTGTCTGTAGGGGCAAATCGTTTAGTTCACATGAGGGGCATGTTTACTGAACAGATGCTTGTTCCTTTATACATATATGTTTACTGCTTAGGTATTTTATACTTAGCATGTTTACTTTACTAATTTTGATATTTTTATAAAAAATGAAAATTTATTTAGCTCTCTACCAGGATAAAATATAGTGAGACTACAGTTTAAATCAGAGAAGCTATAGGTGATGAAACAACCTTAGACTACCTACCACTATCAAAATAAGGCCATATAATAGAGATTTAAAAGACATTTACTGTATTTGTGTGTTGCAATAGGGGTAATTGACAGTTTAAAATTTTAGGACACTCTGTAGTCTTTTAATCACAATATGCTTACATCTCCCCATGTGGGGCACCAAGAAACACAAAAGCAAGATCAGACACCACATACATGACCTACAAATTGTAACTTTAAAGGTGTCTGTTAATACAAAGTAAAACTCCACTCATAATAGGACTGCACATTTTTGACTAACATGATTTTATGGACCAGTTCATAAGACACCAAATAGCAAAGCAAAACCTATACTCTTTTATTCTCTTTTTTTAGACCAGACTCTTGAAAGTTTTTTTTTTCTCATGTGAATGGTGACAGTTAGGAACATATAGCTTTAACAATTAACAGCTTTGTTTACCACCATAGCAGGTGTGTAGATTTGCATCAGCACCACTTGCTGTTAGACAACTTCCTCTTTGGCCTTCCTGAGCTGACTAGTTTGACAGCTGTGTGAATCACCCTTAGAACTTACTGTTACAAGCTAGTGCACTTTCTAAGTTAGTAGAAACCAATGATCATGCATAAAACCAGCACAACAATCTTCAATAAAAGTATAATATTAAAGCACTTTGAATTCCTAATTAAGACTCATATATCAGTTTCCTGTAAAATAAAGGTTAATTAATACATTTAACTAGTGTGGTTTTACATAAGGTTCTTTTAAATGCAGGGTCCTCGTTACCCTTATTTTCCAAATATCACTCATATTCATAGACATAGTACACAGATGTGGGCAAGCATCTTGAGCACTGTGTCTAGTATGGTGCCATGAGCTGCATCTTTGTAATCCATGGTAACATACAAACCAGATCCTATTGTCCAGAATTGCACAAAAAAATGTAGAGCAGTTTGCACTTCTTTGTACAGGATAGGTGTAATATCTGTTGTATCAACAATAGGAACTCTTGCTGAAAGATGTGTGTATTACATAGGACAGACTGTTTTACATCTAATTTTCCTTGTAGTTATACCACAACACTGGCATACTAGAAACAGTGTGAGACTCTTTGGAAGCTGAACTCATAGCCTGTGCAAAAAGGAATGTTAAGGCTTTGCTGGGGTGGGCTGGACTGCATTTTGCTTTCCTACTTTATTTTATGTGTATGTAAAGTGCATTTTGTCCCTTAGCTTCTTAACAGGTAAGTAAGTAGAATGCATGTTTTATGTTGGGTTTTGAGGCTACTACTGTTTTGGACCTTATAGGATCATAGGAAGTTATAGGCTATTGGCCCTGAGACCCTTATAAGCCTAGCCAAGTATTTAACCCATGTTCCAACAAGTCAGCACCCAATGCCCCTGTCCAGCAGAGACACAAGTGGAACTCCAGGGGTGTATTTTCTGTTCCCCACCAGTTATCCAGGTTGCACATAAAAAGTTATAATGAGGTACTCTGCTTGACGTGGAGATCGAGTCTATTCCACAGAAGGGGGAGTCTCTGGGACACAAATCTGTCTCCAAAATGTCCTATTGATGTCAGAGACCAGATTGAGGTTGCGAATGTGGGTTACTCGGGTGGAGCTTGACTTGTGGATATGCAGCAGTCCCATCAAGGTGGGTGTGAAAAGCTGAAAGGCTTACAGCCCAGCCATACTGAATCTTGTAAATGATTCTATGTGATTTGTAAATACTAATATAATCCACAGACTGGTTTTACAAATGTAAAAGAGATCTATATGTTACGATTGAACTATATGTTGCACTGAGCTTCAAAAATGTAACCACAGTGCACTCTGCTGGAAGAAAGCTGATAAATCAAGCATTGTATGACTGTTTGATCTCAAACTTGGATACATGATGTCTGGGTGAAGACATTCCTTCTGTTGTTTTGAGATCAAAGTTAATTGCTAGATTTTACATGTATAATGTCTTTTATTGCTGTGGCTCCTGCAGGTGCAAGATTACAAAGATATGTTAAACTCTGAGTTTCTAATAAAAATCAATAATCCAGAAAAATAGTGTCTGTTGGCAGAAAAACAACATAAACTCCACACAGTTCATCCACATAGGAGATATTTATTGCATAAAACCAAGTTATGCGCTTTCATCCCATATGTAACACTCTGGGACTTCTTCAGAACTAATTACAACAATCAGGTCACCTTCTTTATATTCTTTAAATGAAATTAGTTAACAATTAAGTATTTAAATATTTAAAGGAACATATGGGAAACTGCTTTAATCCATAAGCATCACCATAAGCACATAAAAAATTCACAAATAATACCAACCACCATCCAAAAAAATTCTTATTAATAACCAGTGAACACGTGTGTAAAAACCTAAATGGGAACAATAAATAAAAAAATAGATTTAAGTATCAAAAACGTTGTTAAAAATTCTTATTAAAAATCCAGGACTTTTCTCTTTAGCACTCATTTAATCCTGGTTCAACTACAGCATTCAATCTTATGATCCAATAAAATTCCCTTAAATCAATCTGTAGTTCCCACCAACCACTTCTTGTACTATGTGGGATAACTTCCAATATACCAAATTTAAATTTTGTTTCCCCTTGACAAATAAGTGTGTGTCTGTATAAGGCATTATTGGTGTTTCCTTTAGCTATGGCATATAGATGCTCATATACTCTGGATCTAAATTTCCTCTCTGTTTTGCCGAAATAAAAATGTTGGCATGTTTGACAAATGGAAATATAAATAATACACTTTGTGTTACAATTGCCTTTTTGTCAGCTAACACCATGCCAACATCCCCTTAAATACACCACATCACTGTCAAGGATGAAGGGACATTGCTTACACCGACCGCATTTGGTTGTACCCCTGATTGCCATTGATCTTGGTGAAATTGTGTGTTCCATAAGATATTTCATGTTTCTACCTGTTTTGTATACAAAACTTGGTGCCTGTCCTAAAGCATTAAAGATCTCCAAATTGCTACGAAAAATATTCCAATTTTTCATTATAATGCCCTTAAGCATTTTTTTCTCCTTGTCCAAATGGTATGACCATACTCATATTAAATCCTGCCCTTCCTGAATATTTATTATTAGAAATTGTTTCACCACTGTGAAGCAGTGGTTTATATTTCACCCCCCACCCTTCAACCATTTCATGAACAACACTGTCCAAAATTCTACTGGGGTAGCCCCTAACTTTGAACATGTCAGTAATACATCCAACTTCTTTCAAGAAGGTATCTCTGTTGGAACACATTCTTGCAGCTCTCATGAGCTGTCCTTTAAAAAAGTTGTTCTTGTGAAGAGGGTGAAAACTTTGGAAGTCAAAGTAATTGTTGGGAAAAGTTTCCTTCCTATGAATTTTTGAAAGGAATATTTTTTTTAATCCTGTCTTTAGAAATGGTCACATCCAAATAATTAATGGATTCGCCAGAATAGTTTGATGTAAATTTAAATTGTAAATTGATAGATTTTACATGTATAATGTCTTTTATTGCCATGGCTCCTGCAGGTGCAAGATTACAAAGATATGTTAAATTCTGAGTTTCTGTTAGCCTGGGAAATTAAACCAGAGAAGTGTTAAAAATGATGTAATCTAAAGTGAGCCAGCAGTGATGTATTACCAATTTAAGACTTTCTCAAACAGAGAGAATTAGAGCATTTTGGATTTTGTCTGAACCTGAACACATCTTCTCACCAGTACTCTTCCTTTGCTCTGTATGTATGTAAGTTATTTAGAACATTATTTCTCTTAGAAATAGATAGAAAATAGTAAGGTTATACTAGATGTTTTTTTATATTTATGTCATACTATTCTACAATATTATTTTAAGCATTTTCCTATGTCTGAACTCTTGACTAGCACTGTGTTGAATTGAGGAGATTTGTCTTGTGTTTTTATTATTTATTATTAAATATTTTAAACCTTTCAACTGTGGCTGTTTTGTGTAGAGATAATGTAAGCTCTAGAATGCATTGCATGTATATAATGATACTGTACAAAGCCACTCCAAGAAGCCCTGCTGTTCATCACACTTACTAACTGGATAATAATAATATTGCACAGTAAAATTGGACACCCTTTGGTAAGGGCCTTATTAGTAGCTGATATTAGTGGTTGGTGGCAGTGATTTCTACCTTATAGCCTTTGCAGAGAAGGGGGCATAGCTGGAGAACCTGTGCCAGCCTTCCCCGGGAGTGTCTGTGTGTTTGTATATAACTCATATCTCAAAGTGTGTATGTCAGCTACTTGGGCAGGGACATGAAGCACTTGTTGGACAGAGAGGGTGCTGGAGGTTTTAGCTTAACCACTAGGCTGAGACCTGTACCCTATAGCTGTGCCAGTGGGGAGTCTTATTGGGGATCTTGGAGAGAAAGGGAGAAACCAGCCCTGGACTGTGATCTCTGTGTGTTCTTAGGGGAAATTGTACTTTACTGTGTGTGTACTTGTTATCCATCCTAATGTGCATGCCCCTCACTGGTGCTACTGGTGAGGATTGAGGCTCCTTGATTACTGGGCCAGTGCACAGGCATCACAGTGGGGTCTGAGATTGCTTTGTATGCCAGATAGAGGTCACCTCTAAGGAGTCTGTATGAGACTGAGTAGAGGGACAGGGCTTATAGCCTGTCTGTGTAGTGTAGATGTTTCAGGTTCTGGATTATCCTGATGAGGAACCTCTGTGGTTTCTCCAGCTGCTGCATGTGCTTTGTGAGGTACATGCCAAAAGTAGCACTGTACCCAATAATGGGTCTTATAAGTAAAGAATATGGGGATGTTATGACCTTGTCCCTGGATGAGATACCCTTCCTATTAGTTCCTAATGAGGTGGGCTATATAGAAAGCTTTCTGTACAACAGAGGCAATATGGTGGTCAAAAGTCAGTTTGGGTGCCCAAGTCCCTCACGACTGATTGCATGCTTAGGACCTTGTTATTAATGTGATAATTTGTGGGGACATCACTCTCCCCAAAGGGGATGATGATGTATTTTTTGGCATTCCGTTTAAGGCCCTGTTTCTGGCACCAGTCATTTGTTTGGGTGAGATCCTCTTGGAGGATGTCCATGTCACTAGGGGAATTGATGACAGTGCCCAGCTTGCAGTCATCTGCAAACTTGGTCAGCCATAGCCCACTGGTTTTGGCCTGCACCTCAGAAAAGTATATCCCAAACAAGAGAGACCCCAAGACCAATCCCTGGGGTATGCCACCCGTTACAGGTCTACCGCTCGAGGTGGCTTCCCCTATTTTGATTAGGTGGGGTCTATCAGTGAGCCAGTTTGTTATCCATCCATCTGGTAACATAGGTTCATAGGTTGGTACTAGGCTATTGGCCCTAGGGCCTATACAAGCCTAGCCATAACAATTCCCTGGCTATTTCTTCCCACAATATTTACTTCCCTGGACCCCTGTCTAGCAGGGTGACTAACATGATCCCCCGGGTGAATTTCTTATCTCCCATCCAAATGTCAAGGTTCCTTTTGAAGAGGGCCAAACAAGCACTCTGCTTGACATGTATGGGTAGTCTATTCTAGAGTATAGGGAGTCTCTGGGTCAGGAACCTATCCCTCCAGCATGTTTTGTTCATTGTGATGACAAGGTTTAGATCCCTGGAGTGTGTGGCTCTGAGGGATTGGGATTTCTTTAAGTGTAGCATGTCCAACAGCTCTGGGTTTGACATGGCCTTGTATATTAAGCAGAGATCACCTCTGAGTAGATGATATGCAACAGACTATAGCTGGAGTTTTTTTAGATGGTCAGCATAGGGCATCTGCTTTAGACCTGTGATTCTTTTGGTGAGGTATTTCTGCGGCCTTTCCAGTTGTTGCAGATGTCTTGAGAGGGGCATTGAATTCTATAATGGGTATAATGAGGGATGAGTAGTGGGACAATGACCTCTTTTTCTGGATGAAAAGCCCTTAGTGATGAGGTGTGCCACATAAAAGAATTTCCTGACTGTTGTGGTGATGTGGTTATCGAAGGTGAGATCACTGTCCACCTGTGTCCCTAAGTCTCTTATCACACTTTCAATGTTTAGTGTACTGCCACCTATGTGGTAATCCATGAGTACATGTTTTTTCCCAAGGGGGATAACTATACATTTCTTGGCATTGAGCTTGACCCCATGACTCTGGCACCAAGCATCTGTTTCTGTAAGGCCCTTTTGTAGAATATCCACATAATTTGGGGATTCAGTAATGGCTCCTAGTTTGCAGTCATCTACGAACTTTGTTAGCCAGAGTCCCTTTGTGTTGGCCTGTACTTCAGAAAAGTAGATGCCAAACAAGAGTGATCCCAGGACTAAACCCTGAGGTACTCCACTTGTCACTTGTCTGGAGCTGGATTTGGAGTCGGCTACTTTTACAGTGTGGGTTCTGTCAGTAAGCTAGTTGGCAACCCATCAAGTCATGTAGGGATTAATGCCCAGCTTAGTAAGTTTATCTATGATTCCAGAGTGGGGGATGGTGTCAAAGAACTTGGTGAGGTCCAGATAGGCTGTGTGGACCGCCTTACCCTCGTACACAGCTCTTAAGACTGATTCAAAGTCAATCAGGTTCAGGAGACAAGATTGGCCCTTCACAAACCCAAACTGGGTGGGGTCCAGTGTTTGAAGGTTGCCAATGTCTTTGTTTATAAGTTCTATGATAATACGTTCCGTGGCCTTGCAGATCAGGCTCATCAGACGGTTAAGGCATGAGCCTTAACATATGAATGTTAAGAGAGTTTATTTGTTAGACCTGAGTAGGGATTAGTATCGAAGGCTTTGGCCAGGTCAAGGTAGGCAGTGTGCACCATCTTCCCCTCTTCCATGGCTTTGGTGACAATCTCAAAGACGTTGACCAAATTTAACAGGTATGACCTCCCCTTGAAAAAAACGAACTGTGCGGGATCGAACATTGGAGGTTTCCAATGATCTTGTTAATGAGGTCCATGATAATCCATTCAGTGGCTTTGCAGATCAGGCTAGTTAGGCTGATGGGTCTATAATTTCCTGGATCTGTGGACACTCCACCCTTTGTGCAAAGAGATGACAGTGGCTGTCCTCCACTTGGCTGGGATGAAGCTGGTACTCAGGCTTTGGTTGAATAGGGTGCCTAATGGTGCTGCCAGTTCCAGCCTGAGTTCATGTAGGATGCAGCCTGGGATGTTATCAGGTCCCATGGCAGCTGTATATTTTTCCTTTGAGAGGGCAGCGATGACTTGCTCCCTAGAGATAAGGGGAGGGGGGCAGGTGCTGGGGATAGCCTGAATTACTGATGGGGGGGACACAGGGGTGAAGTTTTCACTGACCCTGTCTGCCAGCAGGTTGGATATATCTATGACGTTTGTGTATATGGAGTCCTTGACCACCAGTTCTGAGCAGATAAGAGTGCTTCCTTTTAGATTGAGGACATATGTGAAGAAGGTCTTATGAGTGTCTTTAGTAGATGTGGCCAGTTTGGACTCAAAGTTTGTTTTGGAGGATTTCACTAGTGCTCTTATTTGCTTGCTGAGGCTAAGAAACAACTGCTTCCAATTACACACCTGTGGTTTCTTGGTCCTGGATAACATTTTTTCTTTTTATTATAGAGTGTATTTATTGCAGATGTCCACCAGACAGGTTTACTCTTCTTTGAGAAGGATGATATTGTCCTGTCAGGTATTCCTGATTCCATGCAGCTATATAAATGCTCTTATAGTACTTTGGTGTAGGTTTGGACATTTGTGCCAGCTCCTATGGAGGGGGTGGGGGCTGTGAAGCTGTTTATACCTTCCCTCAGGAGGTTGAAATCAGCTTTGGAGAAGTTTTTTTCTTTGACCCTAGCTAGGGGAGAGGTCGGGGGAGATGGTGACTTCGAAAGTGACTGCTTTGTGGTCGGATCTTAACAGGGAGGATGACACTGTAGGGATGCTGCAGTGGTTGCTCATGTTGGTTAATATTAAGTCCAAGATATTATCACCTGTTGTGGGGGTGTCAGCCAGCTGGTCCAAGGCATTTGCACTGACAAAATCAAGGAATCTATGGGGATCTGTGTTTTGGCATGAGTAGTTCTTCCAGTCTATGGTTGGATAGTTAAAGTCACCCAGGATCACGGTAAAGGGTTGAATCTTGATAGATTCTAATGGTCCAGATAGGTGGAGTTGGCATCTTGAGTGAAAGCTGTGGGCCTGTAGCTAGCCATGATTTGAAAAGGGGTCTTGCCAATGATTAACTGCACCTGGAGTGTCTCCTGTGTGTCATACTGTTTGACCAGCTTACTGGTGCATATGTCTTTAATATATATTGAAACTCCACCTCCTTTTGTTTTGCTGCCCATGATTTGGGGTCTGAATGTATGACAGGATGAGTAATCTGGTATAGCTGGATTGCTCTCCACAGCTTTGAACATGTTTTCTGTGACTGCACAAATGTCAGCATCTTCCTGAGTTAAGAAAACTTGCAATGAGTGCAGTTTCAGGTTTAGACTCCTAGCATTTAGCAGCATGACCTTTAGTTTGCACTTTGACAAAATGTTCATGTTGGTAGTTTTGACCTCATAGCATTGCCTAAAAAGACAATATGGGGAGGCAAGAGGCTTTGCCAGAGGCAGTGAGCCCGATCATGTCTCTCTTCATATAGTCCAGGGAGGTATGTCTCGAGTCATTCATGCCAACATGGACAATCGCAGAGTCATAACAGTACCTGTTGTTGAGTGCATGTGTGATATGGTGGATTCTGGCACCTGACAAACAACTAACCATGACTTTCTCCTTATCCATCCTGGTGAGGGGCACATCTGTGTGTCTCACAATGGAGTCTCCTATGACTACCTCAACCTCTTCTTGCTCTGTTCCCATATTCTGTGAGTGTATCCCCCTCCTTGAAGTCTGACAGTAAAAAGTCACCTCCTATGACTAATATTGATGAAGATAAAATAACTTCTCTAACAGTGTCTGGTGACTCAAGAGCCTGTAGTATGATTGTTCTATACAGTGGCAGCTTGGACTGAGTATTAGACATTACTAAGCTGCGTGTCACAGCTGTGCTGTAGCCCACCACCATACCTAGGTGTGATTCATAAAAATGTTTCATTCTGTAGGCATGAGTGCAGATTGGGGCTCATTACCATGATATGCTGATAATAGGTCTGGTCCTGTGCAAGCTGCCATTGGTGGGAGCTCAGTCACATCATTATGAGGGGTGGCACAAGTTTGTGTGTAGCAGCAGGTTTGCCTGCACCATAGAGAATTCTGTTGTCAGTAAGGATTTTTCTTCGGTGCAACAGAAGCACTCAAAGAGAGTTATCCCTTTGACAGCATTAATGTGTTGGTCAGCACTAAATGCTGGACAATATAATAGCATAGAAGGGGTCTGATGTACTCACAAATGGTCCACATCCATTTACATGCAGCTGGACTCCCATACTTTACTTCTGTGTTTTTGAGTCACACTTTTTTTTCAGAAGTGAATTTTTGGAAAAGTGTAATCTGATTTATGTTCACTCAACCAAACCTAGGTGAACAGTATACCAGGCCTGCTCCAGTTTATAGCAATAATTCTGAATAGATCTCATGAATGTTTATTTTGAGAAACAGATGAACACTATCTCAGCTTCAAATGAATCCAACTTCTCTGCTTCCTGCACCTCTATTTTGCTTTTATACTGACTTTGAATTTGCTGCCTATAAGTATATCACAGTGTCTATGTCTGTCCAACCTTTATCAGACAATCCCTTATAAAAATTCAGCTTCACTGCCTCTTCTTGCTCAATTCCCATATTCTCTGAGTGTATCTCCCTCCTTAAAGTCTGACAGTAAAAAAGTCACCTCTAGTAAAAGAGTACAGGAATTATCCCAGTGTCCTGGCTACCCCTACACAGTTTGAATAACACATCGAGTTACCTAAGAACATGGGCTGCAAACCTAGTGGTTTAAAATAAAATAAAGTGTCTGAATTGCTAGGAACTGTGGCTGGCAAAGGCTGTTTATAGGTCCCAAAGTGTGAGGGATTTGTATTACAATGAGAGGACCAGTACTGAGGTTGAGGTAGCATGGTTCACTTTTTGAAATAGCCATGTTCCACACCAGCCACTTTCATAATAGTAGGGGGTTGTACAGAGGAAGTCTGATCTTACAGAACTTTTGTGATTTGGTCTTGGAAGACACTGTTGCTCTGTGCTAAGATCTCTGCCTCACAGCTCAAGGGTCCAGGGTTAAACCCTAAGCACCAGTTACTGCCTTTGTTGAGTCTACATGATCTCCATGTAACTGTGTTGGCTTTCCATTGTTTCCTATTCCATAAACATGCTGGCTGACTGGCTACACTAAGCTGTATACACACATATATACTTACAGTATTTATCCCTGCTCTTGTGGCTTATGTCATGGCTGAAAAGGATGCATATGTAAATTCCCTTACCTGCTTAATAAATGATAAATAAATCACATCGAGTCAAGACTGAATTTATGGTTTTGTTACAGAATTTTACCTTTTTCAGTAAGTGGTAGCAGTTAGGTTAGAGATGGTTGTAATTGTCCTGTGAAATCAGAAGTCTGCAAAGAGTCTGAATGTAATTTACTGGAATACTAGAGATGGTGCTAAGGATGAGATGAGACCTACTATTCCTCTGGGTGGCAGAAGGACACAGCCAAAAGGTTAGAACTTACTCATCCTTTTTCGTCATGACTCATATGCTGGAGTCTCTCTGGGAGAGGAAAGCATGAAAAAGCTACCCCTTTGCCCTGGTGGATGATGACCAATGATGGACTGTAAATTGACCTAATATACCTGAAACAGAATAAGTTATGATCTAAGCCTGCTATCCTCACCACAAATGGCTGGTTATGATCTGTAATGACTTGCTGTTTATCTGGCAATAATTGCAAGATTGTAACAATTTCTTGTATACTTTTATATATATCATTTTATCCCTATGAAAAATGGAGGGTAGGTGGGTGCTTTATTGACTCTGGCAATTCATATAAGGCATCTGATCCCATAGCATCATAGAATCTAAAAAGCAGGTTAGAAAAAGGACCATTAATACCTTTCCAGCACCCACCCTCATATGGCACCTTCACCCTCCACAAAGGAGATACAGCCTAGGCCGAGGTAAAATCTGTGGCTATCCATTCAGTTATTAAGGTTTGCTTTAAAGGTGGCAAAGGTTTCAATCTGTTTAATAGGAATAGGAAGTTTATTCTAGAGATGGGGTGTGCATTATGACAAGAATATATCATGCCAGCATCTTTGTTTGTTGGTGAAGACTTAAATCCTTTGTACATGTATTTATAGTGCACTTAACTATGTGAAGGTGTAGGGGATCAAGGAAGTCAGGGTTCTTCATGGGCCTAAATGCCAAACAAAAATCACCACTACATAAAGTACAGAGTACAAGGATAGGGATTCAAGTCTGTTTTGATAGCTAAGGACCTTTAAGTCTGTGATCTTTTTAGTTAGGAGACCCTGGGGTCTTTTGAGTTGTGTGATGTGTTTAGATAAAGACATGCTGGTTGGGACAGTTTACTCAATAACTGATGTGATAAGAGATGAGTAGAGACAGATGGTAACCTATTTTATCTAGATGAGATGCCTTTAGATAGTAGCTGGGCCAGACAGAAGTATTTTTCTGACTGCTGTTGTGGCATGGTTGTCAAAAGGCAGACACAAAGGGATTGAGAAAGAAACATTCTTGAGTTTGTATATGTTTAATTTGAGCACTTTTCAAATTTTGTTTTAAGATCATTTGTTCATGAAAATAGTTTTCATTGTCTTAAGATCAAAAAGTAATGGTTACTCCTACTGAATTGTAATTTCCCATATTGAAGTAACCTAACTGCAAGTTATACTGTATGAAAGGAATGATGCATCAGAAGAGATTTGCACATGCCTAACTACCTCAGGCAGTCAGTCAATACTTAACATTGACTATGTTAATAGGGAATCACCCCCTTAAACCCCAAGCTTTAAAAGTTGCAAGGAGTGAGGGATTACAGATCACCAAGTCCCCCACTAACACAAACAATAGTGCAAAGCAAACTGCCATTTAACAAGACACAATGCATATTTATATTTTTGTATTTAACACTTTATGAGCACTACACTACTCATATGGTATCTGTTTGAGACCCTTGATTTTCTTGGTGAGATACTTTTGGGGTCTTTCTAATTGCTGCAGGTGTTGGGTAAGGTACATCCCAAAAGGGGCATTGTATTCTATGATGGGCCTGATGAGGGATGAATAAAAGGGGCACGATTACCTCTCTTGATCTAGATGTGAAACCCTTCATGATGAGGTGGGCTATGGAGAAGGTCTTTCTAACCACTTTGGCAATGTGGTTTTCAAAGGAGAGATTGCCATCAACTTGGGTCCCCAGGTCCCTAATAACTTTCTCTGTACTTAATGGGTTTCCACCTATGTGGTAATTTGTGGGCACATTGTTTTTGCCAAAGGGTATGACTATACATTTTTTGGCATTTAGCTTTAAACCATGGCGCTGTCACCAGTTATCTGTCTCTGTGAGACCTTTTTGAAGGATGTTTGTGTCAGCTGGAGAGTTGATTATGGCACCCAGTTTGCAGTCGTCTGCGAACTTGGTGAGCCATAGTCCTCCCACATTTGCCTGTACCTCGGAAAAGTATATACCGAACAAGAGTGGTCCCAGGACAGAACCCTGTGGGATGCCACTTGTGACCGGTTTCGAGTCTGACATGGCTCCAGCAACTCTCACTCTGTGGGTTCTGTCTTTGAGCCAGTTTGCAACCCATCTTGTGACATAGGGGTTTATATTTAAGCTGGATAGCTTATCTATGATGCCTGAGTGGGGTATTGTGTCAAATGCCTTTGCAAGGTCCAGATAGGCAGTGTGGATTACCTTCCCTTCATCTATGGCTTTGGTGACTGTTTCGAAGAATTCAACCAGGTTCAAAAGGCAGGATCTGCCCTTGACAAAGCCGAACTGGGTAGGATCTAGTGTCTGTAGGTCCCCAATGTCTTTGTTTATGAGCTCCATGATGATCCTCTCCATAGCCTTGAAGACTAAGCTAGTCAGGCTTATAGGGCGATAGTTTCCAGGGTCCATAGAGGCTCCACCTTTGTGGAGTGGGACCACTGTTGCTGTACGCCATTCTGTGGGCACATATCCTGTAGTGAGGCTGAGATTGTATAGCTGTTTTATTTGAGGGATTAGTTCCTCTTGGAGTTCATGTAGGACGCAACCTGGGACACCATCTGGTCCCATGGAAGCAGTGTTTTTTGCTTTGGAGAGGGCAGCCTTCACCTGAGCATTAGAGATGTTTGGGAGGCAGCCCTCTGCCAGGATAGATACTTGCTCTTTTGGGGGGGGTGGAGAAGTTTGCACTGAACCTGTCTGCCAGGATATTGGCAATGTCTGTGGGTTCAGTGTATTTTTTGTCATTTAGAATCAACTCAGAACAAGTCTGGGAGTTGCATTCCAGGTTTCTAACATAACTGAAAAAAGCCTTATGATTGTCTTTGGTGTCCTGTGCAATTTTTCTCTCGAAGCTGGCCTTGGAGGATTTTATGAGGATCGTATTTTTTGCTAGTACTGATCAGAGATGCCTTCCCTATTAGGGATTTTGCTCTATCATGTAGTAGCTTCCTCCTTCTGTTGTACAGTTTATTTATGGCAGGGGTCCACCAGACTGGACGCCTGCCTTTGGATGATTGGGTCTTGGTTTTGTTTGGGATAGCATGATTCATGCATTCCTGGAGATGTCCGTAGAATGCGTTTATATAAGATTCTGCAGTTTGGGCCGTAGTTTCCACTGGCCCTGGGGCCTTGAAGGATTCCACTTCGGTTTTGAGAAGTGAGAAGTTTGCTTTTGAGAAGTTTTTCACTGTGGTTTTCTGGGCTGGGGGTGGGGTCGGGATGTGGACATCCAGTGAAATTAATTTATGGTCTGATCTTACCAATGAGGGGTATACTTCTGGTGTGGAGCATAGAGTCCCCATGTTGGTAATGATCAGGTCTAGTATGTTGTCCCCTCTTGTGGGAGTGGTGACTAGTTGTTCCATAGCATTTGAGTTTATAATTTCCAGGAACCTTTGGGCTAAGGTGCTGGGGCTTGAGTAGTGCTCTCAGTCAATGTTTGGGTAGTTGAAGTCGCCCAATATAATGGTGTTCGGAAAGATCTTCATGTTCTCCAATGTTTTCAGGAAAGCCGAGTGGGATTCCTGACTTTGAGAGGGTGGTCTGTAGGATGCTATAAACTGAAAAGCAGTCTTGCCCACTGTTAGTTGCACATGGATGGTCTCCGATATTTCGTGCAATGCCACTAACCTGGAGGTGTGGATATCCTTGATAAATATGGAAACTCCCACTCCTTTTGTGGTTCGGTCTGGGTTTTGGGGCAGAAAAGCATGATATGAGGTATAGCCTGGTAGTGCTGGGGTGCTCTCTGGAGCCTTGAACCAGGTTTCTGTCACTGCACAGATATCGATGTTCTCCATACTGAGGAGAGCTTCGAGTGCATGCATCTTGAGGTTAAGACTTCTGGCGTTTAGCAGCATTACCCTTAGTTTCTTGTTCCTTGTGCTGTCTATGGGGGTGGGTTTGACTTTTGAGCCTTGCCTAAAAAAGGCACTATGGGGGTGGCAAGAGCCTTTGCCAATATCCGAAAGGCCAGTGGTGACAGGTGCAAGCCATCCCTAGTGAAGCAACGTGGCTTGTCGAGCATGTCATCCCAGGCTGACAGACACTGGATCCCCTTTGAATGACACCAAAATTTTAGCCAATTGTTAAAATCGATCATTTTGTCTTTGTACTGTGGCATCATTCTAGGTGAGGGTAAGATGCTGCTCAAGGTCAGGGTCATACCAGCCTGGGCTACATGATCAGAGAGCTCCTCTATGTCTCTTTTCATGTAGTCCAGGGAGGTACGTCTCAGGTCATTCACACCAGCATGTACAATGACTGAGTCATATTTGTATTTGCTTTGGAGTGACCTGAGTGCTTGCGTTATGTGGCGGATCCTAGCACCCGACAGGCAGCTCACCATGACCTTCTCTTTATTCAGCCTGGTGAGCGGGACGTCAGTGTGTTTGACAACAGAGTCACCTATTACAAGAGTATCAGGTGTGTTATTCAGCCTTAAGGGCTGTGGCGGCTTGGCACACTGACTTTGTGGGTTATGTGTTGTGTGTGTTTTGTTTTGAGGTAGCGTTTGCTTGGATGTCTGCTTTGGAGGTCTCTGTTGCTTAGGTAGATTTTTATTTAGAGCCTCCGAGTATGTTTTTGTGTATTTATGTGTTTGGTTCGCTGATGTGGTGGGACTATGTGATACTGGAATTGTGTTGTGTGAGGTTACCTTCTCCTCCTGACTGGTTACACCAGTTTTGAGATGAGAGAGCTCAGCCTCCAGTTTGGCTAAATAGTTGCATCTCTCACATATATTTGAACCTGTTTGGAGGAGGAGAGGGTTGTCCGTGTACATGAGACAGTTGTAACATTGCCTCAAAATTCCCAGATTCACCAGCTGGACTGGAGAGGAAACCATTGACTGACCTTTAGACATGCTAGAGTAATATAGGGAAACTGAATTTAAGACGGACCAATAGAGGACAGGGTAATCATAGAGAGTATAAGAGTAAGTAGTGCTTATGGTTTAATAGTGCTAACTTGTAGGATTACTTAATTGGACCAGTGAAGGGCCTTAGAATGAGAATATGGTGTTTAAATTGAGAGATAGAGCAGTTCTAAGGGAAAAAGTGAAGAGCAGACTTTGTGGAACCAGGAATAGTTTAAACCCAATTAGGCGGCGCTGCCCGCTGTTGCGCTATGCACAAAAACAAGCAAAACCACGCAAAAGAGGGTTTTAAGAGAGGAAGATGAAGGAGTTTTGGAATTGACCCAAAATGGCCAATAAAACTACAGTTTCAAGTCAGTAACCACTCCCACAGAGGCAGGCAGGCTGCTCAATGTTTTTCACTGCCACTGATCAACAGAGAGACTTCCCTTTAGCCCAAGCAAAAAATGGCCTCACAGAAACTTACAAACAGTTCAAGAACAGCAAGCCTGTAACTGAACTTTTTTAAATCTCAGAAAAGTGGGGAAAAAGCAAGATTTTTTTGTTTTTTCGGAGATAGCAGAGGTTCACAAGTATCAACAAGTTATAACAGTGCAGTAAATGACCCCACACAAGAGTGCTAGGCCAAAGACAGATAAAATGCAAGTTTTGAGAAAAAAATTATTTTAAAAATAAGTGCAAACAGGAAATTCAGTAAACAGCTCTAGGCTGTGCTCTAAATACAGTTACTAATGCAGTTTCTTTATACAACTTTACCTTATGTATGAATCAGAGATTATTGCAGTTGTGCTACTTAGCAGTTCTACATTGCCAATTAGTGCTGGCAGAAATAAGTTTTCTGAAACCTTGGGATGAAGTGGCAATGTTATTTTACATCTTTACAGAATATGTAGAGTGAGTACTGTCATATATCTTTGTTGCATTATCATAGCCTTTACTCTTTTACCTCCAGAATTAGCGGCAAAGCAAAACATAATTTGGGGAAAAGGGCTCCAATTAAGGACACTTTTTAAATAATTTTTAAATACTGGCACTATCAACTTAGAAAGTTGATAAAAACAGGGGATGCAAATTAATATGTTTATTCTGAAGCAAAGGAAGTCTGTAACCACTGATGTTGGGAAGCATATGCAGACAGTGGAGATACATGCATTTTACACAATGCAGTGGTACCACCATGGACAGTCTTAGGGTTCAAAGTAAGCTGCTGCCACTGCTGTCATACCCGTGCAACCATGGCTAAGAGATGGTTTTCTAATTTGTCCCACCCATGATCTAAACAACCAGTTAAGACATCTCTTGGGGCTGTCCAATTGGTTGTCTAGATCAAGGGTAGGACAACAAGAAACAGTAAACCCAGAAACTTTAAAAAAGAGAGTGGATGTGATGACCTTGGTGTAAATGGGATTCCATAGTTGAAGGTATCATGTGGATTTGTGAAGCACTATTGTGGTTGGGAAGCAGCTTGTGGTGACACTCTGGATTGTGAATGCGCAATCTAGTACCAATAAAGGCTTTCCTCCATTCTTAGTATAAAAATCCTTCAGTAGTCCACCGCAGTTCAACCAATTACCACAAAATTTATTGAATAACTGAATAAAAACTGTTGAGAAACATTGAGAAAACAAGCAGATTGAGCGTTTTCATCTCCTGCATGGAGACTTCATCAGAATCTGTGTTTTTACTTACATCCTCAGTTTAAATAATAATCCTAATTGTACAATTAATTACATTTAGGTTCCTATAGGCTGGCCATTGATTAGTACAGATTTTAACTCTTTGCTGGTGGGAATAATTTCCCTGAAAGTATGACAAGTTGCTATTATTTAAAACGTATATGTAAAAACCAATGCAGAACTAAAAAACTTTGACACACATCAAAAAAACATATAATATTAAAAATGATGTTAAAAATGTTGTTAAAAATGTTATGTAAGATCATATAAATATATAAATAAATACATGGATAAATACATACTAAATAAAAATGCTTCACTAAAAATAATGAGAAAATAATAATGGTGGTAAACTTAGTGGTGCCTCTTGGGGTCCTCTGCTAGAATCTTAAGTGCTGGGTTAATGGATATGTGGTCATTTAATCCATTATTACCACATGCATCCAGTCTTAACTGCCAGATCATTTCCCTGAATTCAATTTTGGTTTCCCAACCCCCACATCTCTCATGCTTAACCACCTCTTCCAATATCCAAAATTTAAAGTCAGCCTCCTTACATGTTCGGGTATGCCTAAAAAGTGCATTTTTATCATTCATCTTAATGATATCTCTATTGTGTTCATATATACGGGCCCTTAAATTATGTTCAGTTTTTCCAATGTAATATTTCCAACACTTCTTACAATAACATAAATATACTACACCTTTTGTTTAGCAACTGTAATATTTGTCCCCTATCAATCTCAACAGAATCCTTGATCAAATGTTCTGTGTTGGTGACTATTTCCTTCAACCAATAATCAATATACACCGCAATAGGATGTGTCTTAGAGCCTTTGGCTGACACAATGGGTCTAAATGGGGGCTCTTTTATATTTTTATGAACTTTGGGAATTCCAAAAATAATAGGTATTTTGGGATTTTGCTGTTTCAAAAAATAATAGGTCTTCCCACTTATCCGGTTTTCAAGCATGTATTTTTCAAGCAGGGAATCAATCCGCCCGTATGCTATATGAATCTCGTTTTTGGAAACTGAGGAGTAAACACTGGTGTCCATCAAAATATTTGTAATGATGTTATTGTATTCCTCAGTACCATAAAAAATAGCACCCCTCCCTTATCTGGTTTCATAATACGTAATGAAGTGTTGTTTTTTAATTCGTCGAATAACACTCTTTCTTTCCTAGTTAAATTATTTTCCCCTCTATATTTTTTATTGTTTCCACTATATGCTGCATATATTTCTTCAGTAACTTGTCTTTCAAAAATCAAAAGAGCAGGATGGAGGGGAGGGTTTACAATACTACCCCTAAAAGGGCCTACTGCATTTCCTTCCTCTGCTGTTTCATTGTTCTTATATATCAGAGCAAAATTAAGTTTCCTCAGGTATAGTTTTAAATCAATTAAAACCTGAGCTATATCTAAACCATGGTTGGTCACAAACTTGAATCCTTTAGATAATAACGAAAACTGTTCCTTTTTTAAGGTAAGCCCAGTGTAATTATATATTTTAAACCCTTTGTATTCTGCAACTATACCATCTGAGTCCACCTCATAAAAAACACCACTCCCTTCTAAAGTCTCTTCCAACCCTTGTTGTTTTGATATAATGTGGGTGGGGGATGTTGACCTGAATCCAATTTGCCTCTGCTCATGTTGGCCAACCTCTCTGACCTCCTTGGAGCTTACAAGTTTTTTTGCTGCTGATAATCTGAAAAAGAATCTAACTCGTCCAAACCTCCCGGAAAATCATGTTCCATCCTATTTCCTCTAAACTGTTGTAAATCAATCCCTTCCCTCTCTTTGTAACCTGTACCCTCTTTAGTGTCAATATTTTTTCTAGGTCCTGAGTAAGCTTTTTTTGAATCATATTGCTGTTTATCCCTAAGTAACTTTTTTTGTTTTTTCAAGAAAATTTTGTCAACCCTCCTCTTTACTCTACACAACACTTTATTATATAAATTCTCATATTCACTAAAAAGAAGGTCTTTTAAGATGTTGTGATTCAATTGTTCAACTTCTTTTTTATATAACACTATTAAACCTTCATTGTGCTTAATGAGCTTCTTAAGTAAATTAATACCACAATCATCAAAAAACTCATGAAATTCTTGAATGACATCTGAAGTATAACTAACTCCAAAGGGATATTTAAAAAAATTTAACCCTTGTGGAACTATGACATCATCACCGCAGAAGGCATCGGTGGGTTTCAGGGCGGAATTGCTTGGGCCTTCGGCGGAGATGGACAGTGATGGCTGTAAGCATAAAACTAAAGGAAGGACCTTTCCGAAGGTAGTTACTGGGGTGGTTGACTAAACTAAAGGTTTAGCACCATCTCGACACACAAAAGGTACTGTTAATAATGTTTTTTTGAATGGGGACAACTTGGACACTAGTACTAATGGTGTTATTTTGTCTATGGGTGATATTATTTTAAAAATTTTAACTTTGGCTTTGAAAAAAACTTAAACGCAATTGTGGAAGTGTCGGATAGCAACGGACAGTCACCTACGTTAAAAGAAATGATTTTGAACTTTGAGAAGAGACTTTTTAAGTTAAAATGTGTACAAATGGATAACGAATATTTGCAATGTTGTTGTGGTTCTAAAATAGTTCCACAAGGGTTAAGATTTTTTTAAATATCCCTTTGGAGTTAGCTATACTTCAGATGTCATTTAAGAATTTCATGATTTTTTTGATGATTGTGGTATTAATTTACTTAAGAAGCTCATTAAGCACAATGAAGGTTTAATAGTGTTATATAAAAAAAATAAATAAATAAATAAAAAAGTTGAACAATTGAATCACAACATCTTAAAAGACCTTCTTTTTAGTGAATTTGAGAATTTATATAATAAAGTGTTGTGTAGAGTAAACAGGAGGGTTGACGACATTTTCTTGAAAAAACAAAAAAAGTTACTTAGGGATAAACAGCAATATGATTCAAAAAAAGCTTACCCAGGACCTAGAAAAAATATTGACACTAAAGTGGGTACAGGTTACAAAGAGAGGGAAGGGATTGATTTACAACAGTTTAGAGGAAATAGGATGGAACATGATTTTCCGGGAGGTTTGGACGAGTTAGATTCTTTTTCAGATTATCAGCAGCAAAAAAACTTGCAAGTTCCAAGGAGGTCAGAGAGGTTGGCCAACATGAGCAGAGGCAAATTGGATTCAGGTCAACATCCCCCACCCACATTATATCAAAACAACAAGGGTTGGAAGAGACTTTAGAAGGGAGTGGTGTTTTTTATGAGGTGGACTCAGATGGTATAGTTGCAGAATACAAAGAGTTTAAAATATATAATTACACTGGGCTTACCTTAAAAAAGGAACCGTTTTTGTTATTATCTAAAGGATTCAAATTTGTGACCAACCATGGTTTAGATATAGCTCAGGTTTTAATTGATTTAAAACTATACCTGAGGAAACTTAATTTTGCTCTGATATATAAGAACAATGAAACAGCAGAGGAAGGAAATGCAGTAGGCCCTTTTAGGGGTAGTATTGTAAACCCTCCCCTCCATCCTGCTCTTTTGATTTTTGAAAGACAAGTTACTGAAGAAATATATGCAGCATATAGTGGAAACAATAAAAAATATAGAGGGGAAAATAATTTAACTAGGAAAGAAAGAGTGTTATTCGACGAATTAAAAAACAACACTTCATTACGTATTATGAAACCAGATAAGGGAGGGGTTGCTATTTTTTATAGTACTGAGGAATACAATAACATCATTACAAATATTTTGATGGACACCAATGTTTACTCCTCAGTTTCCAAAAACGAGATTCATATAGCATACGGGCGGATTGATTCCCTGCTTGAAGAATACATGCTTGAAAACCGGATTAGTGGGAAGACCTATTATTTTTTGAAACAGCAAAATCCCAAAATACCTATTATTTTTGGAATTCCCAAAGTTCATAAAAATATAAAAGAGCCCCCATTTAGACCCATTGTGTCAGCCAAGGGCTCTAAGACACATCCTATTGCAGTGTATATTGATTATTGGTTGAAGGAAATAGTCACCAACACAGAACATTTGATCAAGGATTCTTGGGAATTTCTAAGTAAACTCACCTATGAGGTATGGGAGGAAGGGCTTAGTTTTCTTACTATTGATGTCATCGATTTGTTCACCACCATACCCAGAACTGAGGGGCAAAAATATTTCAATGACAGTGTATATAAATTTTCTACTTTGTCGCATGATAATATTCAGCTTATCTTAGAACTTATGGAAGTAGTGTTGGATAACAATTATATACACTTTCAAGGAGAATTTTATCAACAGATAAGTGGTGTGGCAATGGGGGCAAGTTGTGTCCCTGTTTATGCAAACTTGGTTATGTTAGAATGGGAAAATAGATTCGTTTTTTCCAGTAAGTATATGGGGGAACATCTGCCTTTATGTTAGATTTTTGGACGACGTCTTCATTTTATGGAAAGGTGAAGATGGTAGTGTCAAAGATTTTGTTGAGTACATTAATCATAGCACCCCCTTCCTCAGATTTACATATACATGGGATAAGAGGGTCATTAATTATTTGGACACCACTATTTCACAAACAGATACTGGTTTCAAGTCCAAAATTTATAGAAAGCCTACTTGGTGCAACAGTTATCTACATTTCTACAGTAACCATCCTATGTTTATGAACAAAAGTTTAATTAAAGGGCAAGGAGTGCGTATTGCTCATATGACATCAGACTTTGAGGATTTAGAGCAGGAGTTCAGGAAATTAAAATTGATGTTTATAGAGAGGGGATACCCTGAAGTATTTATTGATAGAATATTGGGGGAGGTTTATAGAGGTTGGGGTCACAAATATATACACATTTTAGGTAAGCCCTTGAATGATAAGGTTAATATGTTTAATAGTAATAACAACATGGTGATGGTAAATACTAATAAATACCAAAGGGCCTGTGTAATAGAACACAATGGCTTCTCCAAGACTTTCATGCAAATACTGAGAGATAATTGGAGTTTATTAAAAACCCACAAGGAATTGTTTGAATCTGTTGGGCCAACACCTTCCTTTTCTTTTAGGACAGGTTTTAGTCTTAAAAAAACTTTTGAGGTAAACATGCCTCGTAATAAATATGATGGTAAGGGCACAGTTCCTTGTGGTGGTTGTAAACAGTGTTCCAATATTTTGAAAGAAGGTAGTATTACATTAGAAAATGGCCTGGGTAATATAGTTAGATTCTGCAAAAGTAACTGCAGTACAAGGATGATAGTATATTTGGCTGTATGTAATGGATGCCCTGCATACTATGTGGGTAAAACTGAGAGGGCATTCAAGGATAGAATTTATGAACACTGTTATGACGTAAAAAACAAGAAGGATTCTAGTGTGTTATACAAACATTCCATTTACTGCAGTACTTTTAGTGGATATAAATTTGGTATTATTGACGTAGTTAGAAATTATACGGGGGGGGGTGATTCTAAAAATATGCTACTTAATAAAGAACTGGTATGGCAACTTAGGTTAAGATCTAATGCACCACCTGGATTAAATGAATATATATCTGTAAAACCAGTTTTGGTACAAAAAGCTTCCACAGTGTGACTTTACAACTTATTTACTTAGTTGCATATTTGCACATTTTTATTTAACATAGAATTTTTATTAATTTAGATTTAATGTTCAGTTAGATTAAATGTTTTTAATAGGTGGCTGTATTTGTAGGTTTTTAAACTTAATACAGCATTATGGCTTAGTTATTATTTCCTAAAACATTTTCTTAGGATGGTATTTTACTGTTTCTGGAAATGTTGCTTTAAATTGTTAATTGTCAATGATAACTAATTGGGGTTTGTATAAAAGACAAGTAATACATGGAAGGAGTATCTGATGAAGTCTTGTGCCTAAGACGAAAGCGCTTATGGTAGTTGCTCCTGTGTTCGTATCTTAATAAAGTGGATTATTGATGGACTACTGGTCATTTTAATGGTATTTGGACAGCTTTATTTTGTCTTCTTGGTTGGACTTATATAATTAATTTAGCTGCTAAGGAAGAGAAGGTCTGGTTAGCTGGGACTGTGAACAGCTGGGATCCTAGTAGAATGTCAACCATTTGTTGAACAGGGAACCATTCCAATTTTTTGTTTCTTTGTTTGTTTTTTGCGTGTTTTACAATGGTGTTTGTTTTTAGGAGACAGGGTAACAAATCATCAAATGCTATTGTTTACTACTTGAATGCAAGTGGAATTTGTTTTTGATGCTAAGGCTATGAAGGGGATGTGGTATTCAAGTAGGAAGAGCAGAATGCTTTTTTATGACTGTTCTGGAGGTTTTAATATTAATTATTGGCTCAAAATATGAGTTAACCTTTTCCCTTGTGTAATAAGGTGGAGGGAGAAGTTATAGGTTCATAGATTCATAGGTAGGTACTATGCTAGCTGCCCGAGGGCATTTATAAGCCTAGCCAGAGTGTGTCGGCTTTCACCACCCCATTGATTAATTAACTGTGCCTCTGTCAAGCAGAGCCAATGAAGTGATCCCAGGGGTGTATTTTCCGTTACCCATCCACTCGTTAAGGTTTCTCTTGAAGAGTGTTAGTAAGGGGCTCTGCCTAATGTAGTTAGGAATTTTGTTCCAAAGCATGGGGAGTCTCTGTAACAGGAATCTATCCCTCCAGCATGTTCTATTTATTGTTGTGGCAAGGTTTAGCTCACTAGAGTGCGTGGCTTGCAGTGACTTGGATTTCTTTAGGTGGAGCATGTCCATCAATTCTGAGTTGGACATGGCTTTGTAGGTCAGGTAGAGGTCACCTCTGAGTAAGCAATATGTCACTGGGTACAGCTGGAGTTTTTCAGTCGGGCTGCATAGGACATATGTTTGAGGCCAGTAATCCTCATGGTGAGGTGCTTTTGTGGTCTTTCCAGCTGTTGGAAGTGTCTTGTGAGGTACATCCCAAATAGGGCATTGTACTCTATGATGGGTCTGATGAGTGACGAGTAGAGGGGCACTATAACCTCTTTATTTCTAGATGTGAACCCTTTAGTAATTAGATGGGCCACATAGAAGGATTTCCTAACTACTTTGGCAATATGATTGTCAAAGGAGAGATTACCTTCTACCTGGATCCCCAGATCTCTTATTACCTCTTCTGTATTAAGGGGGCTGCCGCCTATGTGGTAATTCGTGGGTGTTTTGTTTTTCCCAAATGGGATGACTATGCATTTTTTGGCATTTAGCTTGAGGCCATGATTTTGACACCAGGTGTCTGTCTCAATAAGGCCTTTTTGAAGGATGTCCGTGTCAGCCGAAGAGTCAATTATGGCTCCCAGTTTGCAGTCATCTGTGAACTTGGTTAGCCATAGTCCTCCTGTGTTTGCCTGTACTTCTGAGAAGTATATACCAAACAGTAGGGGTCCCAGGACTGAGCCTTGCGGGACACCACTTGTGACTGGTTTAGAGTCGGACCTGGAGCCCGCTATTCTTACCATGTGAGCTCTGTCTGTAAGTCAGTTGGAAACCCATCTTGTGATGTAGGGGTTTATGCTCAGGCTGGTGAGTTTTTCTATAATACCCGAGTGAAGAATGGTGTTGAATGCCTTGGCAAGATCAGGGTAGGCTGTGTGAACCACCTTTCCCTCGTCTATGGCCTTGGTGACTGTCTCGAGAAGTCAGTCAGGTTTAGTAGGCATGATCTGCCTTTAACAAAGCTGAACTGGGTTGGGTGAAGTCTTTGGAGGTTCCCAATGTCTTTGTTAATGAGTTCCATGATGATGCACTACATAGCCTTGCAGACCAGGCTAGTCAGGCTTATGGGGTGATAGTTATCAGGGTCAGTTGTGGCCCCTCCTTTGTGGAGCAGAATAACCGTTGCTGTGCACTATTCTATGGACACGTAGCCTGTGGAGAGGCAGAGGTTGAACAGCGTGTTTAGGTGGGGGGTTAGTTCGTTTTGTAGTTCGTGCAATATGCAGCCTGGGACACCATCTGGCCCCATTGATGCTGTGTTTTTGGCTTTTGAAAGGGCTGTTTTCACCTGTGCTTCTGTGATTTCCAGGACACTACACTTTTCCGGTATTGTTGTGGGCCCTTTTGAAGGTGAGAGGGAGGTGACGTTTACACTGAATCTATCTGCCAGGATGTTGGCAATATCAGTAGGTTCAGTATATTTTGTGCTATTTTGCAATAGCTCAGAGCATTTCTGCAAGTTGCCACTTAGATTCTTTACATAGCTAAAGAAGGCTTTGTGGTTATCTTTTGAATCCTTGACTATTTTTCTTTCGAAGTTAGCCTTGGATGATTTTATGAGGGACCTTAGTTTCTTACTGATACTGATCAGGGATGTCTTTCCTTCTTGGGATTTGTTTTTTTTTCTGAACTAGTTTCCTCCTTTTGTTGTATAACCTGTTTATGGTAGGGGGTCCACCAGACTGGTTTCCTTCTCTTAGGGGAGTGAGTCTTGGTTTTGCTAGGGATGGCATGATCCATGCATCCTTGTAGGTGCTCATAGAGTGCAATTGTAAAGGATTCTGCATCTTGGGCAGTGTTATCCTTTAGCGTGGGGGCTGTGAAACTTACCACCTCTGCCTTAAGTAAGGTGAAGTTTGCTTTACAAATGTTTTTCACTGTGGTTTCCTTGGTTGGGGTGGTGGTGGGGTGTGGACACCCAGAGTGATTAGTTTATGGTCTGATCTAACCAGTGACAGGTTGACCTTCGGTGCAGAACACCTGTCACCCATGTTGGTGATGACCAGGTCCAATATGTTGTGGCCTCTGGTAGGGGAGTTTGCCAGCTAATCCAGGGCATCTGAGTTGATAAATTCCAAGAAGCACTGAGCCTGGGAGTTTGTACTCACTTAGTTTTCCCAGTTAATGGTAGGGTAACTGAAATCGCCCAGTATCAGGGTGTTCGGTAGGACCTTCATGTTTTCCAGTGTCTCCAGAAAGGTGGAGTGGTGGCCCTGGGTCATGGAGGGTGATCTGTAGCAGGCCACAATTTGCAATGCAGATTTGCCTGATGTTAGTTGCACATGGATGATGTCAGAGGTATCATGCTGTGCCACTAACCTGGAGGTGTGGGTATCCTTGATGAATATGTATACACCCTCTCCTTTTGTGTTTCGGTTCGTGTTCTGTGGCCAAAATGTGTGATATGAGTTGTGGCCCAGTAGTGCTGGAGAGCTCTCTGGAGCCTTGAACCAGGTTTCAGTTACTGCATAGATGTCGACGTTCTCCATACTTAGGAGTGCTTCAAGCGCATGCATTTTGAGATTTAAACTCCTGGCGTTGAGTAGCATAACCCTCATTTTTTTACTTGTGCTGTTTACGGAGGTGGGTTTGAATTTTGAGCCTTGCCTAAAAAAGGCACTATGGGGGCAGCAAGAGCCTTGGCCAGTATTCGAAAGCCAAGGGGTGAAAGGTGCAAGCCGTCTCTTGAGAAGCAACGCGGCTTGTCGAGCATGTCATCCCAGGCTGACAGACACTGGATCCCCTTTGAATGACACCAGAAGCTTAGCCAATTGTTGAAATTGATCATTTTTTCTTATCCGCGGTGGTGGTGCTGCTGCAGTAGCATTGTCGCCTCACAGTAAGATGCTGACCGGCTCGACTCTCAGCTAGAGCGTCTTCTGCATGGAGACATGCATGAATGGGTGTACCTTCATTGAAGGTTGTGCGTTAGGGCTGGCAACTCAGCATGTAAAAATCAACTGCCAATCATTAGCGAATTGGAGTTCCGCTGTGGCAACCCCTAACCAGGAAAAGCTGAAAGACACAACACAACAACTGAGGTATCATTCTTGGTGAGGACAGGATACTACTCAGGGTCAGGGTCATACTCGCCTGGGCTACATGATCAGAGAGCTCTTCCATGTCTCTCTTCATGTAATCCAGGGAGGTACGTCTCAGCTCATTCACACCAACATAAACAATGACAGAGTCATATTTGTACTTGTTCTGGAGTTACCTGAGTGCTTGTGTTATGTGGCAGATTCTGGCTCCCGACAGGCAGCTAACAATAACCTTCTCCTTGTCCAGCCTAGTGAGTGTGGCATCAGTGTGCCTGACTATAGAGTCACCTATTACTAGTGTGTTAGGTATGTTATTTCACCTTAAGGGCTGTGATTGTGCGGCACATTGATTTTGTGCTTTATGTGTTGTCTGGTTTGTGACGGGAGGTGCAGATTTTTTGGGTGTCTGCTTTGGAGCTCTCTGATGATTTTGCAGGTTTTCATTTAGAGCCTCCGGGTATGGTTTTGTGTATTTATGTGTATTTTTTGCCAGTGCTGGTTTAGTAGGTCTATGTGAGGCTGGAGGTGTGGTGCAAGTGTTAACCTTCTCCTCATGACTGACTGTTCTAGTCTTGGGTGGAGAGACCTTAGCTTCCAGTTTGGCTGTATAATTGCATCTCTCGCATATGTTAGTGTTTTGTGGTAAGAGGAGAGGGCTCTCTGTGTACATGAGGCAATTGTAACATTGCCTCATGATACACAAGTTCACCAGCTGGACTGGAGAGTACACCTGAAGTTGCCCTTTGGTCATGCCTGAATAGTAGGGTGAGCCTGCTTAGTCACTTGGTTGGTGAGGGGTGGATAAAGAGCCTTGCCCTTCTGGGCAATCAAGTGTCAGGGTATATTAGTGCTTGCTATTAGGTCTGAGCAAGTGCTGGACTGTAAGATGCTTTTTGAGTGCTTAGGTTGAAAGTTAGACTAGTTTCAAGTGAAAAACTGAAGAGGAGACTTAGTGGAGATGGGAATAATTTAGCCCTAGCTAACCGGTGCTGCTCGGCGCACAAAACTGTGCAAACGCGGTTTTTAAACTACTAACTTCTGGGCTGGAACCGCTCCTCCAGGGACAGATAGCTGCTCAAAGTTCCCCTCTCTTACAGGTTAACAGAAAAACTTCCCTCTATCCAAGTAAGGTATGGGCAACTCAGAAACTTGTAAAACAGCCCTGAATTCAGCACTAGCCTGAAAACTGGACTATACTAGCTTAGAAAATACATTTTTTAAAAAAAAAATAAGGCAAAAACAGTAAAAAGTACACTTAAAACAGCTTTAAATGGCTACAAGTGATCCGAAAAGGCTATCACACTTTAGTGTGTAGCCTACAACAGTTAAACAATTTATTTAAACAAAAAACAACTTTTTAAAAGTGCAGGCAGTCAAATAAGTACAATATGTGAAAAAAAAACAAGCTTTTAAATCACAATAAGTGCTGGAAAATCAGCATTTAGGTGGAAAACAGTTAAGTACAGCAAGGAAATACAGAAAACTGATACTCAATCACTCCAAAGTCTCTCTTTTAAGCTAGAAGGCTTGTATCAGTTTAAGGCTTTCTAGTGCTTTCCAGTAGGTTAGTTACAGGAAAGATGGGAAACAAGCACAGATGTGGTCTTTTAAACCAGAAAGTTGAAAGAGATGGACAACTTCCAGAATGATCAATAAACTATAATTCCTGGGCCAAGTACTACTCCTCTTGTGGTAGACAGGCTACCTAGTACTTACCACTCCCACTGATAAGCTAGAAGGCTTCCTTCAACACAGAAAAGCTTGGGGGCTTCAGAAGCTTACTAAGAGTCATGGATACAGCAAATCTGTACCTGGACTAGACTAATTACAAGAAAGGTGGGGAACAAGCGCAAATGCAGGCTTTTAAGCCAGCAAGTTGAAAGAGATGGAAACTGCCTAAACGGCCAATAAACTACAATTTATGGGCCAAAACCCACTCTTCCCGTGGTAGATAGGCTACCTAATGCTTACCACTCCCACTGATAAGCTAGAAGGCTTCCCTCCAACACAGAAAGGCTTGGGGGGCTCAGAAGCTTACAAAGAGTCCTGGATATAGTAAATTTGTACCTGGACTAAACTAGTAACAGGAAAGGCAGGAAACAAGCACAAACACAGGCTTTTGAATCAGAAGGTTGAAAGAGATGGAAGAGCTTCCCAAACGGCCAATAAACTATAATTACTGGGCCAGAAACTTATCCTCCTGTGGTAGATAGGCTACCTAGTGCTTACCACTCCCACTGATAAGCTAGAAGGCTTCCCTCCAACACAGAAAGGCTTGGGGGGCTCAGGAGCTTACAAACAGTCCTGGATACAGCAAGTTTGTATCTGGACTAGACAAGTTACAGGAAAGGCAGGAAACAAGCTAGGATTTTTTTTTTTTTTTTTTTTTTACAGAAAAGCAGCTAAAACAGCAGTAAATACATTTCAAATGCAGTGCAGGCTAGCACACGTGTATCAATATTACAGCAAATACAGTTTAATTAAATGCAATAAGTTAAAGGAGGTGGTCAAGCCAAATTCCAAGGTATTTAAAACAGGTAGTGTTTTCTGTGGGGTGTTGTTGTGGTCATCAATATGCAAAGAGTTTGCAAGGTTCTGTTCGGTACCAAAATCATAGATTTGGTTTTGTTGGGGTCGAGAAGGAGGCTTTTGTTGGAGAGCTGTAAAATCTGCTTGCAGGTTTGTCTGGGGGATAGCTACTAAGTTGTTTATGTGAAATAGTCACATATCATCTGCAGGGAGAAGGAGGAGGAGACGACATATTTCAAGGTAAGGTTTATTCATAAAGATGGAAAAAGTAGGTGAGCAATATGGAACCTTATGGTACTCCCATTTTTTGAAGGCTTAGTTTTTGGTATGAATTTTGACAGTGAAATGTTGGTTTGTGACATAGTTTTGAAACTAAGTTAGGGAACTGGGACAAACGTATTTGTAGCAAGTGATGGAGAAGGATGTTGTGGTCAATAAGACTGAAGGCTTTTATAAAGTCGATAAAGATGGCGCCATTGGACTGATCTCTATTCATAAACAGTAGTATTTCATCAGTCAGACTAAACAGGGCTATGAATTTTCTACAACTGGACCAGAATCCATGTGGGAGAGGATGGTGTAGGTAGTGATGCACTGATTGGGTTGAACATAGATACTTTTTTTCAAGTAGTTTGCCTAGAGAGGGAGGGATAGAAATTTGCCAGTACTGGGAAGATTTGGTGGGATCAGACTGCTTTGGGACTGGGCTGACAAAGGCTATTTTCCTTATATTTGGCTTGAAATTTAGAGGTAGGCAAAAACTGTAGATGTGTTGCAGGATGGTTGTATGGAAGTGCCTGCAACAATATATGAACCAGAGAGAGAGGCTTTCTGTGCCTGATGGGCTGTCAGTTTTTACTTGTTGCAGAAGAGATTCTAAGTCTATTGTTTTGACTTGTTTAAAGTAAAACTGAGGAATGCAGAGAGGTAGTTCTGTAGGAATGGAGAAGACAGTGTGAAAGTTTGATAGTGTGGACAGGTTGGGGAATTCAGAGAGGAAGTCAGAAGGAGAGTGTGTAGGGGTTGCTCTTATAGGCTAATGGCCCTGGAACCTTTACAAGCCTAGCCCATAGAAGTGCCCTGGCATCATGCCACCCGACATTAGTTACCAGTGCCTCTATCATATAGAGCCACTGGAGTGATCCCTGGGGTGAACTTTCTTTTTCCCATCCACTCATCAAGATTTCTCCCCCTGGATCAACTAATCCACAGTCCTACCAGGGGCTCCAATATCCTGGACCTGGTCATTACCAGCATGGGAAATTGATGCTCCACACCAGTGGTCACCCCCTCATTGGTTAGGTCTGACCATAAGCTAATCACCTTTGACATCCACATCCCACCCCCACCCCTCAGTAAGGAAAAATCTGTAAAAAACTTCTCCAAGGCCAACTTCATGCTACTCAAGTCAGAAGTGACAAACTTCCTGAAACCTATGCAGACGGGAATTGAAAATTCGACTGCCGAATCCTACACTAAAGCAATGTATGAGCACATCCACTCATGCATGAATCGTGCCATCCCAAACAGAACCAAGACGCTCTCCTCCAAAAAAAAAGAAGCCAATCTGGTGGTGCCCTGTCATAAACAAACTATACAACAGAAGGAAGAAACTGTTGCAGAAAAAAGGAAAATCCCAGGATGCAAAAAACTCTCTTACCAGCCTCAGTAAAAAGCTGAGAGCCCTCATAAAATCCTCCAAAGCTAGTTGCGAAAATAAAATTGCCAAAGATTCCAAAGACAACCACAAGGCATTCTATAGCTATGTCAAGAATCTAAATGGCAATGCTCAGATGTGCTCTGAGCTACAACAGAATGACATTAAATATACTGATGCCAAGGACATTGCCAATATCCTGGCAGTTCGATTCAGTGCCAACTTCACCCCCCTCTCACCTCCTAAAGGGTTCATCTCAATAGAGAAAGATTGCCAAATTCCAGTAATCACGGCCACACAGGTAAAAACCGCACTCTCCAAAGGTAAGAATACAGCATCCATGGGACCAGATGACATCCCGGGCTGTGTACTACATGAACTACAAAATGAACTGGCACCTCACCTAAGTGTCATGTTTAATCATAGCCTCACCTTAAGCTTCATGCCCACTGAGTGGTGCACAGCTACAGTTACCCCACTCCACAAGGGGGGAACACACCTTGGATCCTGGAAACTACCGTCCCATCAGCCTGATGAACCTGATCTGCAAGACCATTAAATGTATTATCATGGAATTTATAAACAAAGACGTCGGTAACCTTCAAACACTGGACCCCACCCTGTTTGGGTTCGTGAAGGGCCGATCGTGTCTCCTGAACCTGATTGACTTCTTTGAATCAGTCTCCAGAGCCATACACGAGGGGAAGACAGTCCACACAACCTATATGGACCTCACCAAGGCCTTCCACACCATCCCCCACTCTGGAATCATAGATTAACTTACTAAATTGGGCATAAATCCCTATGTCACTCTATGGGTTGCCAACTGGCTTACTGACAGAACCCACACTGTAAAAATAGCCGACTCCAAATCCAGCTCCAGACAAATGACAAGTGGAGTACCTCAGGGTTCAGTCCTGGGACCGTTCTTTTTGGCATCTACTTCTCTGAAGTACAGGCCAATACTAAGGGACTCCGGCTAACAAAGTTTGCAGATGACTGCAAACTGGGAGCCATTATTGAATCCCCAAATGTTGCGGATAGTCTACAAAAGGGCCTTACAGAAACAGATGCTTGGTGCCAGAGCCATGGGGTCAAGTTCAATGCCAAGAAGTGTATAGTTATCCCCTTTGGGAAAAAAACATGTACCCATGAATTACCACATAGGTGGCAGTACACTAAACCCTGAAAGTGTGATAAGAGACTTAGGAACACAAGTGGACAGTGGTCTCACCTTTGATAACCACATCCCCACAACAGTCAGAAAATCCTTCTATGTGGCACACCTCATCACTAAGGGCTTTTCATCCAGAAAAAAGGAGGTCATTGTCCCACTGTACTCATCCCTCATTAGACCCATCATAGAGTACAATGCCCCATTTGGTATGTACCTCACAAGACATCTGCAACAACCGGAAAGGATGCAGAAACACCTCACTAAAAGAATCACAGGCCTAAAGCAGATGCCTTATACTGACCGACTAAAAAAACTCCAGCTATACTCTGTTGCATATCGTCTACTCAGAGGCGTTCTCTGCTTAACATACAAGGCCATGTCAAACCCAGAGCTGTTGGACATGCTACACTTAAAGAAATCCCAATCCATCAGAACCACACACTCCAGGGGCCTAAACCTTGTCATCACAATGAACAAAACATGCTGGAGGGATAGGTTCATGACCCAGAGACTCCCCATACTCTGGAATAGACTGCCCATACATGTCAAGCAGAGCGCCTCCTTGGCCCTCCTCAAAAGGAACCTTGGCGACTGGATGGGAAATAGGAAATTTACCCCGGGGATCACGTCAGTCATCCTGCTAGACAGGGGTCCAGGGAAGTAAATATTGTGGGAAGAAATAGCCAGGGAATTGTTATGGCTAGGCTTCTATAGGCCCTAGGGCCAACAGCCTAGTACCAACCTATGAACCTATGAAGAGGGCCAGTGAGGTGCTTCTTGGGTTACTTTGAATTTCCCTTTTTCTGAGTTGATTCGCTTATTTGCAGAACTGTTTTGGTGATTTAGCTAAGTATGTTTGAAATGTATTCATATGCTGGATTTTGCTGTGTCCTTTTGCTTATTTTCAGAGGTTTCTGAGTCAAATGTGTTGTTGCCTATTGCTATGGTAGAGTTTGTTTTCCATTAATCATCTTTAAGTTTCACTTCAGGAGTTAGACAATTATTTCTTTTTTGGTTTGTAAAGTTGAGAAATTATAGGGGAGAATGTGTCCTGGAGGGATCTGAGTGTACTGGTTGAGAGCTTCTGTAGCAAGGTTAGGGTTGTTTGGGTTTAATACGAAAGACCAGTCAGTGAAGGAGGGGGCTTCTTTAAGATTTTTGATGTTTGTGTCTTAATTAGGTCTGAGTGAGATTAATATGGGGAAATACTTGTTGTTGGGCTTGTATTGTGAAGCTTATTGTGCAATGGTCACTAACAGAAGGAGAGTGGATGATAATGTTTTAGATTAGACTGGTGTTGTCAGTGATGATTAGATCTACGACTGTTAGTGATAAGGTTAGGTCATGTGGTGGTTGCAATAGTTGTTTTAAAGTTTTTTTTTAAGTTGAACTGCTCACCTCTCGGAGGGGGTAGAGTGGGCTGCACTGACTCAGGGGCACACTGGACAGATATAATTTTCCTGGTGGAGACCAAGGAAACCATCTACTTTGCTCTGAGGTGGAGGAGTGGGGCTGTATAAAGGGAAATGCCCCTTATAGAAGTAAGAGGATATTATTTGGGGCCAGCTCATTGCAGTCTCCTGCCCCACTCTTATTCTGAGTGCATATAGAGAAGTTAGGAATGCAAAATCAAAAAAAAAAAATCTCAGGCTAGCCTGATAGCTGTCTGAATGATGGCCTCTCCCATTAGATTCTTGAGATGGTAATGAGGAATTGATGGAATGACTGGCAAAAACAAACATGAGATATATATAAATATGGATATATTTTGGTTGCAGGGGCAACAAATTGAAATACGTTACTGTGTTTTATTCCTTCTTTCACTTTCATTCCAGTCTGACATCAGAGAGGTACAAAGACTTTTATGGGTGGGGTGGGGGGTGAGAAGGCATGCTGTGAATATGTTTGACAGCAGCAACTTAAACTAGATGACTGTAACCATTTTCTCCTTCACTTTTGACCCAATCTAACACCAAATGGACACAAAGAAGGGGACTCTCTTATTTTACTTTTTTTTAAACAAGAAACATCTTTACTGAATTATCATGTGACACAGACAATCATACATTTAAAAAATGAAAACAAACCATATTGATGTCTTTTCAGTTTCAAACATTTTACTTTACATATAATCTTCTATACAGTCATTGTCAGTCAAACATTACAAAGCTCTTTAAATTCCTAAATTCCCTTAAACCTTATTCCTTCTCCAAAACATTATTATGCATACATTGTTGCCACAATTCTAATTTTTCTATGTAATTTGCTCCTTCACTTTTCTAAACACCCCACTTGCAGTTATTTGATCTCTGTTATTATATTCACTACTTCTAGTAGCATTGGTTTATAGTTTAATTTCCATTTTATAGTAAATGATTTTTGCAGTCAACAGAATTAAACTCAGCAAGGCCTTACTATGCCTAGGTAATCCCAATTCAGTATCACAGCTCAAAAAATAATTTCCTAAATTACACCAATTTGCCCACCCAGTATTTCTGACAGAGCAGTCTGCATGGAATTTTTAAAAACTGCCATCGCATTACACTCCCAAAAAATATGTTCTCAGTTACTTCTTTCTTCTGCATCACACCTCCAACATTTGAAATCTATTTGAGGAAAAAATATTTGGAGTCTGATTGGGGTATAAAAATACCTATGTAAACACTTCCAAGCAAAGGTTCTAAATCTTCTAGACTTTGTTGAATATTTGTGAACCATACATACCATATCATGCCATGAACAAACTGTAGATCACCAAACAGGCCGTGGCCTGCTTCTCTTCTTGGGATTGGTGCTAACATTTTGCTTCCGGTGAGAGAAGAAGCAAAGGAATATTATATCCCAATAGAGTGAAGCTGTGCTGAGACCAGCATTAGTAGTAGCCATGAAGTAGCCATTCATGCGATTCCCCTCTTTTCATCATCCTTGATAAGCTAATTCTTTATTTTTCAGTAAGTACTACTTGACTTCTTTCTAACTTCAGAATATCTGCCTAAATACTTCATCCTTAAATTTTCAGGGTCTACGTATTAGTTTCCCCTCAAGTGTTTGGCAGTGCTCTGTACAGACTCAGACACCTTGAGTGACATTTCTCCTGTAAAAGGAATATATAAGGAAACAGCCCCAGTACTTAGTAATAATGAACATCCCTCCTGGCATGTCTAAAGCTCAGTTCCCTGTGCTTTCTCCTATTAACCTGGTGAACTTGGGGATTCTGAGGCAGTGTAGCAACTGCCTCATGTACACAGACAACCCTATTCTCTTACCTCCTAACACTCAGACTTGTGAGAGATGCACTTATATATCCAAATTGGAAGCCATGCACTCTCAAGCCAAGACCAGAATAGCTGGTCAAGTGGAGAAGGTCAACACCTACACCACACCACATGCAACACATAGCCCTCCAGAGCACCCACCATCACAGCTCTCACATAAAAACAAAAACCACACACCCACATCTGCGGAGGATCTCAACAGAAATCTACCCAAACAGCAGAGACCTCCAATGCAGAAACGCACTCGAACACCACAACACAGTACAAACCACAAGACACATAGCTCACCTACACAGTGTGCCCCTCAACCTAAGCCCCTAAAGCAAAACAGTTTGCCTAATACACTAATCATAGATGACTCGATAGTGAGGCACACTGATGTCCCACACACTAGGTTGAATAAGTAGAAGGTTAATAGTCAGCTGACTATCAGGTGCCAGTATCCGAGTAGCCAGTATGGGGGAGTGGCCTAATGGTTAAGGTGTTTGCCTTACAAACACAAGGTGCACGGTTTGAGTCTCACAAGGGATAATTGGCTAGGCTTAAAATGGCTCTCAAGGGCAGTTAGCTTAGTACTACTCTATGAACTATGAACTATAACACATGCACTCAGGTCACTCCACAACAAGTACAAGTATGACTCTGTCACTGTGCACGTGGGTGTGAATGACCTGAAACGCACCTCCCTGGACTGCATGAAAAGAGACATGGAGGAGCTCTTGGATTATGTGGCCCAGACAGGTATAACCCTAACCCTGAGCAGCATCCTACCATCACCCAGAATGATATCACAATACAAGCAGAAAATGATTGACTTCAACAATTAGCTAAGTTTCTGGTGTCATTCTAAGGGGATCCAGTATCTGCCTGCTTGGTATGACATGATTGACAGACCTTGATGCTTTGCCAGAGATGGCCTGCATCTGTCACCCCTGGGTTTCCGGATACTGGCTAAGGCTCTTGCCACTCCCTATAGTGCCTTTTTAGGTAATGTTCCAAAGATCAAATTGCCACCAAAACAGTTATAAATAAATGCAATATGAGGGTCATGCTGCTCAACACTAGAAGTCTAAATCTCATGATGCACTTGCTCGAACCACTCCTCAAAATGGAGAACATCGACATTTGTGCTGTAATGGAGACCTGGTTTGAAGCAGCAGAAAGCACCCCTGCACTACAAGGCTATAACTCAATCCACACCTTTCGGCCCCAGAACATGGACTGAAGCTCCAAAGGCAGTGGTATCTCCATATTCATAAAGGAAATGCACAGCTCCAGACTAGTAGGCCAGCATAACGCATCTGAGATACTTTAGGTACAACTAAAAATTGGGTAAGATGGCGATTCAGGTCTTAGCCTGCTACAGGTCCCCAACATGTCTCGAGACTCTCACTCCATGGTGCTCAGGAATGTGGAGTGAGAGTCTTGGGACATGGTTGGGGACCTTTATTCAGGTCTTAGCCTGGTATAGGTCCCCAACCATGTCCCAAGACTCTCACTCCACATTTCTAAGCACCCTGGAAACTATTAGGGTCCAACCCAACACACTCATACTAGGCGACTTCAACTACCCCTCCATCAACTGGGAAAACTACTCATGCACCAATACATTGGCCCAACCCTTCCTGGAATTCATCAGTTCCAATGCCCTGGACCAGCTCATTCGTACCCCCACTGGAGGAAGCAACATCCTTGACCTAGTTATTAAAAACATGGGCAACCATTGCTCTACACCAACAGTCAATTACTCCCTGGTTAGATCCGACCATAAACTAATCAACATGGAAATCCACACCTCACCCACACCCCCCGCAAAGGTAACCACCATGAAAAACTTCTCCAAAGCTGACTTTGGGCTGCTAAAAACAGAGGTGGCTAACTTCACGGCACCCATGTCAATGGAAAATAGATGCATGACTGCCAAATTATACACCAATGCACTGTACAAACACGTACATAAATGCATGGAACTAGACATACCCAACAGAACCAAGACACTCTCCTCAAAAAAAGGAAGCCAATCTGATGGTCCCCTGCCATTAGTAAACTCTACAACAGAAGGAAGGAAGAAACTGTTGAAGAAAAAGGTGAAGTCCCAAGACTGAAAAAAATTCCCTTATTAGCCTCAACAAAAAATTGAGATCCCTCATCAAAACCTCTAAAACCAGTTATGAAAGCAGAATTGCAGCAGACACTAAAAACAACCACAAAGCCTTCTATAGTTATATCAAGAATATCCACGGCAATACCCAGGTTTGCTCTGAGTTACTGCACAATGGTACCTCCTATACTCAGCCAACAGATATCGCCAACATACTGGCTGGCAAATTCAATGCCAATTTACCCCTCTCTCACCCCTAGAGGACCAATCACAATACCGGAGGAATTCTAGGCACCCAGCATTACTGCAGCACAGGATAAAGCTTCATTGTCCAAGGCCAAGAATACAGCTTCCGTGGGACCCGACAATATCCCCATATGTATTCTACATGAACTACAAAGTGAACTGGCACCACATCTGTGTGCCCTGTTCAATCACAGCCTCAGCTCAGGCTTTGTCCCTTCTGAATGGCACACTGCTGCAGTCATCCCTCTCCATAAAGGAGGCGCGACTACAGACCCTGGAACTTATCTCCCCATTAGATTGCCAAGTCTGATATGTAAGGCTTTGGAGCGCATCATCATGGACATAATTAACACGAATATAGGGAATCTCTAAATTCTAGATCCCACACAATTTGGTTTTGTGAAAGGTAGATCATGCCTGCTCAACCTGGTTGACTTCTTTGAGTCAGTCACCAGAGCTGTGGATGAGGGCAAGGCAGTTCATACAGCCTACCTTGATCTGGTCAAGGCCTATGATACCATTCCCCACTC
This sequence comes from Protopterus annectens, assembly GCF_019279795.1. NCBI lineage: Eukaryota > Metazoa > Chordata > Ceratodontiformes > Protopteridae > Protopterus > Protopterus annectens. The sequence goes on along the minus strand of NC_056726.1, from coordinate 1,823,069,102 downwards.
AGGAATTAGTGATAAACCCACCAAAGTAGGCATAAACCCTTAGCTGGGAGCCATTATTAACTCCCCAAGTGATGTAGACATTCTTCAGAAAGGCCTCACTAAGACCACTGACTGATGTTGAAACCATGGCCTTAAGCTTAATGCCAAAAAATGCGTCATCATCCCCATTTGGGAAAAACTCAGTTCCCACTAATTACCACATTGATGGGAGCCTACTGAACACTGAAGGCATTATAAGAGATCTGGGGGCACAGGTTGACAGCAACCTCTCCTTCGACCACCAGATGGCCACTGTGGTCAGAAAGTCCTTCTATGTGGCATATCTCATTACTAAGGGTTTTGCATCCAGGAAGAAAGAGGTTGTCATCTCTCTCTACTCTTCTTTCATTAAGCCAATCATTGAGTATAATGCCCCATTTGGCATGTACCTCACTAGACATGCAACAGCTGGAAAGGCCACAAAAGTACCCCATGAAGAGGATCCTAGGCCTTAAATACATGTCCTACATGGACAAACTCAAAACATTCCAACTATTCTCTGTCTCATATCGTCTACTAAGAGGTGATCTCTGTTTGACTTATAAAGTCATGTCTGACCCAGCTCTGTTAGAAATGCTACAGCTAAAGAAATCCCAATCCCTCTGCACCACACGCTCCAGAGACCTCAACCTCATTACCACAATTAACAGAACATGCTGGATGGACAGGTTCATAACCCAGAGACTGCCCATGCTCTGAAACAAACTTCCCATACATGTCAAGCAGAGCACCTCACTGGCCCTCTTCAAGAAAAATCTTGATAAGTGGATGGGAAATAGAAAGTTCACCCTGGGGATCACTCCAATGGCTCTATTTGATAGAGGCACTGGGAACTAACGTTGGGCGGCATGATTCCAGGGCACTTCTATGGGCTAGGCTTGTAAAGGCTTCAGGGCCATTAGCCTTGTACACACCTATGAAGCTATATTTATGCTCCCATTGTTTCGTTGTGAATTGCTTATCCAATCTCTCTTCCCAATCCTTTCCAACCTCATCTGACTGACTCTGACAGTTATCATGCGATATTTTATATGGTCTATGAATTACCCTTTCTTAATAGCAGTTTCTCTTCTACCAAAAAACTCTACCAGTAATGGTCCCCCATCTAGGATCCCCCCATTCCTCTCTCCCTGCCTATACTCTGATATCAATCCTTAATGGGGAAGGCAATCTCTAGCTGCAGTCCAAATGAATTCTTGATCTCTTCCCATGCTATTATCTTTCCCTCTCTAATTATTTACTCCCAATACATTGGCTCCTTTGTCAGTTTTCTCCAGTAAATTCCAGGCCCCTCTTGCCTATATCTCTGTACCCCTGGAATGTAAGTATTTAATATCAAGAGGTTAAAAACAAGATAAAATAATAAAATGATATGAGCGCTTTCAGCATAAAGCCTTCTTCAGATCTAGTCTCAATCAGTGAGTGCAGCATTAAATGTGGGCATTAACCAATCATAATCATTTCCTCAGGCAACGCCTCCTTAACATAGGCTTAAGGGGAAGTAACTCATTCAATGCTGGATGTTTATCAGCCCTTAAATCAGCTATCCATTTACTCTCTTCAAGCTCAGTAAATTCCTTAATATTTCCTCCTCTTGGATTACTATATACCCGTTGCAATGCCATAAATAGAAAGTCATGTCCAGGATTTGAAATTATATGTTTACTTAAGGCATTGGTGGATACTTTGTTACTAATATCTCTTATTCAATTTTTGTAAAGTTCCACAAAAAACATGCAGTGGAGAAATAATTAACAATTAGTAAAAGTAAACGTCAAAATAGGATTTGGCAATTAGATACAATAAAAACAAACAGAGTACAAAGTGTTTCTGTTGCACCACTGTCTGTTTTGTACACCTTATTTTTCAGCTTCTTTTGAATTCTTCTGTCACACCCTGACACTCTGTACCAGTTGTCTGCAAGCCCTTTGATTCTAGCTTTGGCCTCCTCATTCAAACTTTTCTTTTCTTCGTCTACCCCTCCCAGATACATGAATCTGTTAACCTGTTCCACTATTTTCCTTTCTATCTCAGTTCTCAGGTTCTTCTGATTGTCCACTATGTTGCCATTACAGCTGTCTTATCAGTAGAGAGTTTAATCCTGTGAGCTTTCAGTCTTGCATTCGGTTCCCTATCATTTGCTGAAATTCTTATTCGGCCTGCCTGCAATGCCACATCATCTGCATACAGCAACTTGGTTGATCTGTCCCCTCCTACCTGTTTGCTAATGTAGTCCATCACCAGTATGAACAGCAGTGGGCTCAGAGCTGAACCCTGATGCACACCTGCTTCCATTGTAAACCCCTATGTGAATCCAAACACTGTTCATACTTGTGTCATTGGGTCCTTGTACATAGCTTGCTCTAATTCTACCAATGTTTCCAGGATTTTGTACCATCTCAGGACTACCCAAATCAGCTTTTGTGGGACTTTATCATATGCTTTTTTAAGTCTAGGAATGCTATTTGGACTCTTTCCTAATCCCTAGCTTCTTCTCAACTATCTATCTCACTAGAAGCCTCAGGTTGGTTGTGCTGTATCCAGATCTGCATCTAAACTACTAATCTCTTACATTCTACCATGCTGCGTATTTGCTTATAAATCATCCTTTCCAGAACTTTCTTGCATTGTGACATGAGTTTGATACCTCTGTACTAGCTACATTTGTGAACTTCTCCTTTGTTGTTATATACTCACACTAGCATGGTTATTCACAGTCATCTGGGATACATCGTTCTCCTCATACTGCTACGAGTACCCCCTGGAGCCATCTCTACCCTTATTCACCAAAGATCATGATCATATCTACTGTGACCTCATCTGAGCTGACTGCTTTTCCTGACTTTATTTTCCTTAGATAAATTGTACCACACAGTTCCAAAATTCAGCAATGAAAATAACAGCCAAACGTGTAGAAAGATTTTGAGTTTTATTACAATTCTGGTACCTCGGCCCTCGCCTTCAATGGAATAACTTACAATTTGAAATACAAGTCTTTATATACCACTTACAAAAATTAGATAATTATATAATTAATCAATCAATCAATGGAGTATTTGTCCTAATAAATACAATTCTATAGTCTTAGATATTTTATCTGATACAAATACTTATGTTTGCTTGCCTTTTAACCCGATAGGAGAGTTTAATGATGCTTTATTTGAGGTTTTGGAAAGAGGTGAATGCTTGGGTTTTTTTACATCTATGGATGTTAAGAAATTGTTCATTAAAAAGCCAAGGGATGCTAGATTTTTTATTTTGCCAAAGGTACATAAGGATTTGAAAAATCCACCAGGACGTCCGATTGTTTCAGGAAGACATGTTTTTTTACATAATGTTGGCTTGTTTTTGCACTCGGTATTGGAGGAGTATCTTTCAAGGATACCCTCACATGTTAAAAATACTAAGGATGTATGTGATTCCTTTAAGGAAGTCACTTGGGAGAACAATTTTTACTGGGTGAGCATGGATGTTAAGTCTTTGTATACAAGTGTTAGTATTAAATGGGGCCTGGAAGTAGTGGGTAAACTGCTGGGTGAGGGTCCAAGAACTTCTTACATCATTAACCTTTTAGAATTTTGTCTTACTCATAATTACTTTGAGTTTGATAAAAAAATTTTTTTGCAAAAAGAAGGTACGGCAATGGGTGCCTGCTTTGCTCCCTCTTATGCCATTATTTTTATGGGATATTTTGAAAATCTGTTTGTTTATTCAAAAGATTTTTTTTTCAAAACAGAGTGGTTAAATATAAGAGATTTATAGACGACCTCTTGTTTTTGTGTAAAGGAGATCCCAGCGAATTTGAAGATTTTGTGTCTGGCCTTAAGATGAACCCATGTGGTTTAGATTTTACTTTTATTATAGGTGGAAATAATATTCAGTATTTGGATATAGAATTTTATGTGGGGTTGAATGGCAAGATTCAAAATAAGCCTTTTCACAAATCCACAGCAGTTAATAATTTTCTACATGCATCTAGTATGCATAGTGTCCACCTTATTGATTCTTTACCCTTCGGGGAATTCAAACGTATTGCATGTAATACCTCTGAGAGGAATAATATTATGTTGGAATTTGATAGAGTGTATCAGAAGCTTTGTGCTAGGGGTTATTCTGATGAAAGTGTAAATTTTGCTAGATTAAAGGTGGAAAGAGAACTGGGCTTAAGGCATAATGAATTCAGTTCTTGGAATAGGGAACATAAAAACAATGGAGGAAACAAGAGGGGCAAGGATGAAAAGGCAATGGATGATAGGGACCAAATATTTTTTTGTTTCCAGATTTTCAGGATTTTCCCATATTTTTAGAAGTACAGTACTGGCATTGTGGCCTATCATTATGAATGATGATGGCTTAAAGGATATTATTCCAAGGAAATTGACATTTTCTTTTGGGAGGTTTCAAAATTTAAAAGAATTAGTAAGAAGTAAGAAAAATAGGGTTAAGGTAGCAAATGCAGGTGCCCATGCTTGTGGAAGATGTAAGGTATGTAATAAGATTAGGAACCTAGATGGGACTAGAATTAATGTTTTTTTATATAATGCCAGGGATTATTTTGATTGTAATTCTTCTGGGGTTGTTTATGTTATCGGGTGTAACTGTCCAGTACCAAAATGGTATGTAGGACAGACAAAACGTAAGGTTAAAACAAGAATTTTAGAACATCTGGGGGATGTTAGAAATTCAAGATTAGATAGTCCAGTAGCTAGTCACTTCCATAAAGAACATGGGAGTGCAGTTAAGGATTTAATTTTTAGTGTTGTAGCTAAACCTTATGGGTCAATGGAGTCTGACAACAATTTTCTAAAAAGATTATTAAATTTGGAGTCTAGATATATTATTAATTTTAATACACTTTTTCCAAATGGTATGAATTTGGAAATTTGAATGTTAAAAATGAAAAATGAATCAAGTTGGAATGTGTATGAATTATTTATTTATTTATTCATTTATATGTTATTTATTAGGACAAATACTCCATTGATTGATTGATTAATTATATAATTATATAATTTTTGTAAGTGGTATATATAAAGACTGGTATTTCAAATTATAAGTTATTCCATTGAAGGCGAGGGCCGAGGTACCAGAATTGTAATAAAACTCAAAATCTTTCTACAAGTTTGGCTGTTATTTTCGTTGTTGAATTTTGGAACTGTGTGGTACAATTTATTTTTGGAGTTGTTTTTGTGGTCAATTTATTTTCCTTAGTGCAGCTCTTACTTCTTCTAGGGTGGGCTCCTCTATAGTAGACTGTGTCTGTGGTAGTACAGCTTCTGTGGGGTTTTCTTCATTAAGAAACTGCTGGAAGTACTCCTTCCATTTGCCTTTGATGTCCTGTGGATTGGAAAACATGTTGTTGCTGGCATCCCTTATGACTGTTGTCTAATGACTACCTTTATCTTTGTGTCTTTGCTTTGCAACCTAATAGAGTTTCTTTGTGCCATCTATTAAGTCACTTTCTAGAAGCTGGTAGAGTGCCTTTGATGCCTTGTTCTTTGTTACTGCACCTCTTTGTTAGAAAACCAGTATTCCCTCTTAGTCTAGTCAGTCTTTTTTGTCTCTCACTTTTTCCTGCATTCATTCTTTCTTTCTTTTGGTGACTTCTTGGATGTCTGCCTTCCACCACCAGCATTTTGTACCTTATTTCCATGCCTGGCCCGGCAGCATTATCTGTTCTATAGTCCTCATACATATGCTGTTTTGAGGTACTACTATTTGTCTTCAACTCCGCCTATTTCCTCTTCTTCCTGAGGTGCTACAGCCCTGTCTATTTCCTTGAACTCTTGTGATTTCTCTCCAGTCATTCTCCAGGTCTTCAAGCCAGTCTCCGTTGACCTTAGAGCCTTCTCTGACCACTGCTTGCAGCTGATTGTGGTAATCAGTGGTTTATAATGTGGGACGAATGTTTCATTGGAGATTACTTTGCAATAACTGATTCTACCTCAATGCTCTTTCCTTAATAAGAGGAAGTCTACTTGATTTGCATGTCAGCCACTATTGTATATGATCTTGTAACTATCTCTCTTGCTGAACCTTATAATTATGAACTATGAATGTGTTGGCCACCAAAAAGCTATTTGCCAGCCAGAAGTCTAGAATGGCCTCTCCTTTATTTCTGTTGCTCCACCCATGTGGAATTATGCAGTTCTCATATCGTGTTCTGTCTGTCCCAATATGTGCATTCAGGTTCCCCCATTATCAACACCAACTCACATTGTCCTGTTTCATCTAGTAAGTTCTGCAACTACTGTCTGAGTACAATATTTTCCATGCCATCACAACCCTGCTGTGGGGCATGGGCTGAGATTATAATACCCTATCCTTCCTCTGGAGTCTATCACTAATTCTGATGACATCCCTCACTGTCTTCTGAAGTCTCTCCCTCACCATAATTCGCACGTCATATCTAGTCTGTCCTCACCCTGAATAGTAAACACTGAATCTTGAGTCAAGTGGTTTTGCTGCACTGCCCTTCCATCTTATCTCCTTGATACAGAGGATGTCCAGCCTCCTCCTTACCATCATGTCATCCACTTCCAAGCTGCATCCTGTTGATGAAATTATACTGAGTGTAGCAATCCTTAGCTCACGTTTGATGGGGTAATTGGTTTTATGTCCAGCTTTCGCTCTACAGAGCTATTCCAGGTACCTCAAGCTGGGAAATTGGGCACTGGCTGGCCAGTAGCTTACTGATGCAGGTCTGCTGAGCTTTATGGTCAGTACACACTGGCCAACGGTGGCACATAGACCCCTCCCATCATTAGCATGGGTCCATGGCATAGGTTTGAGAAGTCCAAGTTCTCATTGCATTTATCACTGGCAAGTATTCATACCCATTTTTTGGCAACATTAGTCAACATGACCTTATTATGGTAATGACTATTTTGCTGTATACTGGCAGGGTAGAAGAGCATTATTGCCTCTGCCTGCAATCTCTGTATGTATGTACAACTTATAACGTTTTGGGGGGGGCAAGCTGATTTTAGGCACCAGCAAACTTTGCTGTTGCTGCGGCATCCCTGGTCAAGTTATCTTATTTTAATATTCTGTTACCTTTGTAAAATCAAAAAAAAAGCTATTATGAAAATTTTGTATACTTAGTATGTCAGGTGGACAGTAATAACTGTGATAGAATGTAGAATCCAAACAACTGGCACTACTACTTCTTTAAAATTCAAAGATATTGCCAGCTATAGTGACAGACTTAATTATCTGGTCATCAGTTTTGTCAAGTAGCAAGCTGCATGACTTCATTAAATGCTTTATCACCGACATGGTCTCCTTAACTTAAATCTTGCTGATAGGCATTTTCTCTACAAAAACTAACACACGCAGCTTAACCCGTTAATAAGGTTGCCCCCTTAGGAAGAGGCAAAAATATAAATAAACAAACAAAAAGACGAAAGCAGTACTTTTGCTCCACCCTTTATCATATCTGCTCAACCACCTTTTCAGATGTCCATTTCATGACACAAATGGACACCTCCGCTCATCACTGTGGGAATTACAGTGTCTTATTTTTTTAATAATCACACTCAGACACAGTCAGATCATACTGAAGCAATAGCTGAACAAAACTGGATGTCTTGAGGTAGTGACTTAGAACACCAGTATTTGAGTTTGTAAAGTTGTTTCCCTGATCTATTGATCTGATTTCCTGAATGACTTTGTTTCCAGTATGAGTGGAAAAAATGGATATGTACCAACCCTGTCTGTTACTTATGTTTGGTGCCCATTTTTATTTAATATTATCGGTGATGCTTGTCTCAATTTATTCTGTTTGAGGGCCCAATGACTGATGTCTATTGAGGGCTCCTGATCTTGTTAATCTTGCTGAGGCCATCTAACTTCTTTTTTTATTCTGTGGGTCCTCTGAACACACCTCTCAACCTTTTAGCACAAGCAATCTGGACAAAGTAATGAGGGGGAAGGCCCAAAAATAGTAGCAGATTTTAAATATTGCTCTTATAAACTCAGAAAGGTGCTAGAATAACAGGATTTGTGTTATCATGCATTTTCCAAAGGATATGAAGCCAGAAACTCAAATGTATGTCATTATTTAGCAACTAGTTCTCAGTGATGTTCCAGAAAACTGCAAATTTTACGAGGAATGGACCACAAATATGAGGAAAAAATCTGGACAGTTGAAAAGTGTGCTTCTTATCCAATTCTGCCCAGACCTCTCTAACTATCTCAATCTGTTTAGGATCCCCATTTCACTTAATTCTGTTAGGGGTCTGACTTTGTTAATCCTGCTAGACTCTCCAGTTCTCATAAGCCCAAAAAACAAGAATGGTAGGACACTTCTGAAATGTCTTCCTCCTTTATTAAAACACACAAATAACCAAGGATGAGCGCTTTCGGGTAATAACCCTTCATCAGATAAAGTAAGAACAAACATTCCAACAATTTAAATTATCTAGTAACCAATGAGTTGTCAGTAAAAATTCCGCCTTTTTTGCAAGGCGGGCTTTAAAGGTACAGCATCATTTAGCCCTGGATTCCTATGAGCCATCAGTTCCAATATCCATTTAGACTCTAAAGACTCTGTTAGAAGTTTGATGTCACCACCTCTGTTGTTTTGTCTAACATTGACTATAGCTCTGAAATGAAATGTATGTGTAGGATTCATTTCAATATGACTATAAAGGGCATTATGTGGATCCTTGTTCCGTATGGAAGATAGATGTTGAAATATCCTCACCTTAAACATGTTGTTAGTCTTTCCCACATAGAACCCAGGACATTGTACACATTCTGCCAAATAAACCAAATTACTAGTCCTACAGGTGGCCCTTGCCTTGAAGTTAAAAACCTTACCACTAACAGGATGTGTAAAGATGGTGTCCTTGTTGATAGAGGAGCATGCTTTACAAAAACCACATGGGACACTACCTGCTGTATCCTTAATGGTTTTGATGTGGTTAAAGTTTTTTTCCTTACATAACAGGTCTTTTAAATTTTTGTTCCTCCTATAACCAAAACTAGGTCTAGTCCCTATAATACTCCTTAGCTTGTTGTCACTCCTTAAAATATTCCAATTTTTGTTGACTATACCCCTTATATCATCTATATTACTACTATAGGTAAGAAACAGTTTGGGGTCTTCCGATCTATACTTGGCGGATGGGGGTGCCTTTCCTTCTCCTGTCCTACATCTAAGCCACGGTTTAAACTTGTTTCCCCTTTTTTGTTTGTTGCTGTTAACAACCCTATTTACTAATTCTTCTTTGTAACCCCTATCACAAAAATTACGTTCTAACTCAGTCACTTCTTTCTCATATTGGGTGTCCTCCAAACATAATCTAGATGCCCTACCTATCTGTCCCTGGATAATGTTAGGAAACATAAAACGAGGATGCATGCTATCAAAGCATAACAAAGTGTTCTTCCAGCACTCCTTCCTCTGTAGACTAGATGAAAAACCTATCTCAGTTTGTGAAATGCATGTATCTAAAAAATCTATCTGTGTATCTGAGTAATTCAATGTAAATCTAAGAAAAGAAGTAGTGGAATGTAAATATGCTACAAACTTCTCCAATAATCCAAGGCCTCCCTTCCAAAGAATAAAAACATCATCCACAAAACGAGAATATGTGTAAATATGTTGCATCCATTCCTGATTACAAAAGATGGTAATTCTTTCCCAGTGCCAAAGGACCAAATTAGCATAAGTATTTGCACAGGGGGTGCCCATGGCTACCCCCTGTGCTTGTCTATATGTCTGTTTGGATCCAATGAATGCATTATTTTCCAAAGCTAAGGTCAATAATATTCTGACCAAAGCTATTTTGCTTTCATCTTCACCCATATTCCTCATAACTTCTCCTATGGCATATATGCTATATTCATTGCTAATAACAGTGAACAGGCTCTGGACATCCAACGCCACCATCAAAAGATCTTCCTGTGGTTTCATACTGTTAACCTCTCCCATTCTCTTCAAGAAATCACCTGTATCTTTTAATATGCTGGTCACCTTATCAACATAGGGACGAAGTGTGTATTCAAGCCATATAGAGATGTTTTCTGTAACCCATCCTCTGCCTGAAACAATGGGTCGAAGAGGTGGGTCCACGATGGATTTGTGAATCTTAGTTAAAGCTTTGAAAATGGGAGTAACAGCAGTTTCTACCCATAAAAATTAAAATAAATCATCATTGATTTTCATTTCAAAATTTAGTTGTTGCAAGCTATTGTGAACCTTATCCACCAAAAGTTTAACACCAATTGGATTAATCGGAATGTAAGTGTCCTTATCTGATAATAAACCTTGCAGTTTTTGTTCATAAAAAGCTGTGTCAAGCACTACCACCGCACCTCCCTTGTCAGCCATCTTAATAACTAAATCTTTATTACAGCTTAAATCAAACAATGCTTTATTTTGAGCCTGTGTTAAATTATAAAATTTGTGAGACTCCCTTGTTTGAAAATAATCCTGTAAATCTTGTTCACAACTGTTGATAAACAGACTCAATGCAGGAGAAAAAGGTGGTACATAACAACTAGGTTTTTTCAATGAAGTTCTGCTCTCATCTCTGGTCCCAAAAATACATCTTAAAGCCAAGTTTCTACAAAACATCATTAAATCTAGAACAATGTCGTTGAAAACACTAGCCCTGCTGGGCACAAAGGACAAACCTTTGTTTAACACATACAACTCATCCTTTGTTAAAACATGTGAGGATAAATTAAAAACAATACCAGTGTTATTATTAAAAGTCATTCCAAGGTTTTCCTCCTCTTGTTCGGGTCCCTGCCCTCGCTGGAGGACCGTTTCCAAGCTCCTCGTTTCTTGACAGGAGCTGGAAGCAATTCCAAAAAACGTTGGCGTCCCTGTATGCTCTTCGGGCGTGCCCCCATACCAACTCCTTCGGAGGTTGTCATTTCAGTTTGCACAGAGAGACTACTGGCATACATGTTACTAGAACATGCAGTCGCTGTACAACAGTGTTCTCAATTTGTGCTGCTACTTGAGGAATCTCAGTATTATCCACATCAGCCCTGGACTCCCCTACATGTTCTTCTACTGATTGTTCATTGTTGTTTCTTGTGCGTAGCAAATCAGAGCCATCAGTCGTCACACTAACTGTTGGTTTCACTGTACACTCCGTAAAACTCCTCCCCTCCTGCTGACGTCGAAACGGCTTCCCAGTAGTTGCATCGCCCATAGTAGAACGCTGCCCTCTATTCCTCGGCCAAACGAGGATATTCCCTTGGGTAAAATCTTCGTAATCTCTTTTCAATTTGTTTGTCTTTTGTACGCGCAATTTCTCATTGCTCTCTGCAAGCGTGCCATACAATTGTTTCAAGCGTGTTATGTAGATAGATTCACAAAACTCAGTCTCTAATTTGTTACGTGTAGCCTCCACTTCTTTACTAAGTACAGCTATTTCTGGAGCAAAAAAATCATTAATAATGTCCATATATTTAAAGCTGGTTTGAATGTTCAAAGACTGCCATCGTGCTAGTAGCTCAGGATATCTTTCGCCCTGCGTGGGCATACATAAGATCCTCATTCCCCGTGGTACTATGCCATACTGTTGACAGGCTTCTAAATGATAGGTCTGCCATTTCAAACGTTGCAGTCTTCCTGCCTTGTAGCTCAAATCATGTAACAGATTGTCAAAGTTTTTATCCATGGCTACAGGGACTCTGTTGCTAACCAAATCGACCTTACCTACAGTAAACCCCAGAATGAGCAACGGATTTTCCTGGGCAGTGAAGCCATTAAAGCCCATACCAGAGGGTTCTCCTCTTGTTCCTCCATCAGCAAGGTTTACATCAAAAGATGTTTCAGTCTTCTTATTATCCAAAGCATGCATAGCACAATCGAACTAGAACTAAAGCAAATATCCAATATACGTTCTGTGCTATAGCCAAAGTCCCACCAGACAAAAATGCAAAGTCCAAAAAACAAGAATGGTAGGACACTGCTGAAATTTCTTCCTCCTTTATTAAAACACACAAATAACCAAGGATGAGCACTTTCGGGTAATAACCCTTCATCAGATAAAGTAAGAACAAACATTCCAACAATTTAAATTATCTAGTAACCAATGAGTTGTCAGTAAAAATTCCGCCTTTTTTGCAATGCAGGCTTTAAAGTTTCAGCATCATTTAGCCCTGGATTCCTGTGAGCCATCAGTTCCAATATCCATTTAGACTCTAAAGACTCTGTTAGAAGTTTGATGTCACCCCCTCTGTTGTTTTGTCTAACATTGACTATAGCTCTGAAATGAAATGTATGTGTAGGATTCATTTCATTTTAACTTCAAGGCAAGGGCCACCTGTAGGACTAGTAATTTGGTTTATTTGGCAGAATGTGTACAATGTCCTGGGTTCTATGTGGGAAAGACTAACAACATGTTTAAGGTGAGGATACTTCAACATCTATCTTCCATACGGAACAAGGATCCACATAATGCCCTTTATAGGCATATTGAAATGAATCCTACACATACATTTCATTTCAGAGCTATAGTCAATAGGTTCATAGGTTCATAGGTTTATACTAGGCTATCTGCCCTAAGGCATTTATAAGCCTAGCCCAATTTTTTGTGGCTTACGCCACCCCTTATATGAAAAAATACTGTGCCCATTAGTTTGTTGTGCCTCTGTCCAGCAGTGACACAGAGATGATTCCCGGGGTAAACCTACGATCTCCCATCCACAGGTCAAGATTTCTCTTGAACAGAGCCAGCGAGGTGCTCTGCCTCACATGGACCGGGATTTTATTCCACAGCATAGGGAGTCTCTGAGTGATAAATCTATCCCTCCAGCACGTCCTATTTATATCCGTGCTAAGGTTTAAGTCGCTTGCTCTAGTGGTTTTGGTGGATTTGGATTTTTTGAGGTGGAGCATGTCCATTAATTCCGGGTTGGACATGGCCTTGTATGTCAGGCACATGTCACCTCTGAGCAGACGGTATGCGACTGAGTAGAGCTGGAGTTTTTCAATCTGGCAGCATATGACAGATTTTGGAGTCCCTTTATCCTTTTGGTGAGGAACTTTTGGGGTCTCTCCAATTGCTGCAGATGTCGGGTGAGATACATCCCGAATGGGGCATTGTACTCGATCATTGGTCTGATAAGTGAAGAGTACAGGGGAACAATGACCTCACTAGATCTGGATGTGAATCCCTTCATGATCAGGTGGGCAATGTAGAAGGTCTTTCTAACCACTTTAGCAACGTGAGTGTCAAAGAAAGGCCACTGTCAACCTGGGTCCCCAGGTCCATGATAACCTCTTCTGTGCTTAGTGGATTGCCACCTATATGGTAGCTTGGGGTTACCTTGTTTTTCCCGAAGGGTATGACTATACATTTTTTGGCGTTTAACTTCAGGCCATGGCTCTGGCACCAGCTATCTGTTTCCGTGAGTCCCTTCTGAAGGATATCCGTGTCCGATGCACTTTCCACTATGGCGCCCAGTTTGCAGTCGTCTGCAAACTTTGTCAGCCAAAGTCCTCCCATGTTGGCCTGTACTTCTCAGAAGTAGATGCCGAACAATAGGGGGCCAAGGACCGAGCCCTGTGGGACACCACTTGTGACCGGCTTGGAGTCTGACATAGCGCCAGCAACTCTAACCCTGTGGGTTCTGTCCTTAAGCCAGTTTGCAACCCATCTTGTGACATATGGGTTTACATTTAAGCTGGTAAGTTTTTCTACAATACCCGAGTGGGGTATTGTGTCGAAAGCCTTTGCAAGGTCAAGGTAGGCTGTATGGACTGCCTTTCCCTCATCAATGGCCTTGGTGACTGTTTCGAAGAAGTCGACCAAGTTCAAAAGGCATGATCTTCCCTTGATGAAGCCAAACTGGGTCGGGTCCAATGTCTGCAAGTCCCCTATATCTTTGTTTATGAGCTCCATTATGATCCTCTCCATAGCTTTGCAGACTAGACTTGTTAGCTTATGGGGCGGTAATTACCAGGGTCCGTAGAGGCACCGCCTTTGTGGAGTGGGACCACAGTTGCAGTACGCCACTCCTTGGGCACGTATCCTGTGGTAAGGCTGAGATTAAACAGCTGCCTTATGTGCGGGTTTAATTCCTCATTTAGCTCATGTAGCACACAGCCAGGGACACCATCTGGTCCCATTGATGCTGTGTTTTTAGCTTTAGAGAGAGCAGCTTTCACCTGCGCATTTGAGATGTCTGGGAGGCTACACTCCGCTGGGATAGTTATCTCTCCTTTAGGGGAGGGGGGTGAAGTTTGCACTGAACCTGTCTGCCAGTATGTTGGCAATGTCTGTGGGTTCAGTGATTTTTGTATCATTTTGGACTAATTCTGAGCATATCTGGGAGTTTCCACCCAGGTTCCTAACATAGCTGAAAAAGGCCTTATGATTGTCCTTTGAATCCAAGGCAATTTTTCTCTCAAAATTGTCCTTAGTTGATTTTATGAGTGCTCGTATTTTTTTACTAATAATGATCAGGGGTGACTTCCCTTTTATGGATTTTGTTGTATCAAGTAATAGCTTTCTCCTCTTATTGTAAAGTTTGTTAATGGCTGGGGTCCACCAGACTGGACGTTTGCTCTTTGTGGAAAGAGTCTTGGTTTTATTTGGGATTGCCTGATCCATGCAGTCCTGGAGGTGTTCATAGAAGGCATTTGTAAGGGCTTCCGCAGCTTGGGTTGTGGTTTCCACTGGCTCAGGGGCCTTGAAGGATACCACACCAGTCTTGAGTAGTGTGAAGTTTGCTTTAGAGAAGTTCTTCACTGTGGTCTTTTTTGTTTGGGGTGGGGGCGGGATGTGGATTTTCAGTGAGATTAGTTTATGATCAGATCTCACCAATGAGGGATATACTTCGTGTGGAGCATTTTGTCCCCATGTTTGTGATAATGAGATCTAGTATATTTTCTCCTCTCATGGGAACAGTGACTAGCTGTTCCATGGCATTTGAATTTATGAACTCCAGGAACCGTTGGGCTAGAAAGTTAGGGCTTGAGTAATGTTCCCGGTCTATATTCGGGTAGTTGAAGTCACCCAATATGATGGTGTTTGGAGATACATTTATACCCTCCAGTGTCTTCAGGAAGGCTGTGTGGGGTTCCTGAGTTTGAGAGGGTGGCCTGTAGCATGCTACAATTTGTAGAGCAGTTTTGCCTATGGTTAGTTGCACCTGGATGGTTTCGAGCTTTGTGCATTGCCACCAACCTGGAGGTGTGGGTATCCTTTATGAATATGGATACACCCCCTCCTTTTGTGGTGTGGTCTGGGTTTTGGGGCCGGAACGCATGATATGAGGTAAAACCTAATAGTGCTGGGGTGCTCTCAGGAGCCTTGAACCAGGTTTCAGTTACAGCACAGACATTGATGTTCTCCATACTGAGAAGGGCCTCGAGTGCGTGCATTTTGAGATTTAGACTTCTGGCATTGAGCAGCATTACCCTCAGTTTCTTCCCATTTTTGTTTTCTAGGGTGGTAGGTTTAGAATTTGAGCCTTGCCTAAAAAAGGCACTATGGGGTGGCAAGAGCCTTAGCCAATATCCGGAATCCCAGGGGTGACAGGTGCAAGCCGTCCCTTGCGAAGCAGCGTGGCTTGTCAAGCATGTCATCCCAGGCAGACAGACACTGGATCCCCTTTGAATGACACCAGACATTAAGCCAATTGTTAAAGCTGATCATCTTGTCTCTATATTGTGGCATCATTCTTGGTGAAGGAAGGATACTGCTCAGGGTCAGGGTTATACCTGCCTGGGCTACATAATCAGAGAGCTCCTCTCTGTCTCTCTTCATGTAGTCCAGGGAGGTACGTCTCAGGTCATTCACACCAGCATGGACAATGACTGTGTCATATTTGTACTTGCCGTGGAGTGACCCGAGTGCTTGTGTTATGTGGCGGATTCTAGCGCCCGATAGGCAGCTTACTGTGACCCTCTCCTTGTTCAGCCTGGTGAGTGGGACGTCAGTGTGTCTGACTATGGAGTCACCTATGACAAGTATGTTTGGTGTTGTATTTGGCCTTAAGGGCTGTGACTGCTTTGCACACTGCTTTTGTGGTTTATGTGTTGCTTGTGGGGTGTCTTTAGGTAGCAGTTGCTTGGGTGTCTGCTTTGGAGGCCTCTGCTGTTTAGGTAAATTTTTACTCAGAGCCTCCGAGTATGTCTTTGTGTGTTTATGTGTTCGATTCAGTGGTGTGGTAGCATTATGTGAGGCTGGTTTTGTGGTGTGTGTAGTTGCTTTCTCCTCCTGTCTGGTCTTGCCAGTCCTGAGTTGAGAGAGCTCAGCCTCCAGTTTGGCTAAATAGCTGCATCTCTCAAGTATTTGTGTTATGTGGGAGGAGGAGAGGGTTGTCTGTGTACATGAGGCAGTTATAACATTGCCTCAAGATTCCCAGATTCACCAGCTGGACCGGAGAGGAGATTGACAACTGACCTTTGGACATGCTAGAATAATATTGGGAATTCCTTAATAATTGAAAACAAGGGCCAGTGGGGAGTGAGGGTGTAGTGCTTTTAATTTTTAGTGCTGACTTATATAATTGCTTTAGTGAGCAAGTGCCAGGTAACTTGAGTGCAATGTGTTACAAGTAACTAAATGCAAAAACGACAAACAATAACTTTCTTTCAAGTGAAACAAGGAACTAGTACAGTAAGCAATGCAGATATCACTAGTGATCCACAGAAGCGCTGAGAAGCCCCGTATTAGGTGGAATTAGCTTCCAGGGAAATAACAAGCAAACAAACAAGCATATAAACAAAGCTAGATTCAGCAGGCCTGGATCTAGTCTATGCTAGAGCAAACAAGGTGTACCAATTTCAGTAAGATACAGTTCAAATATTCAGGCACTATAAACCTTTAACCAGAAATTCCCAGCTCAGAAGGGCAGAGTCCAGCCTCTTCTCCCACAAGAGTGCAGACCATGAACCTTCTTAATGTAAAATAACTGGCCTGAAGCTCAAGTGCCTAAACCAGAACTAATACACTTGGACACTGGGCTCTCAATCAGCAGTTCCCAACTTAGAAGGATGAAAGCTACCTGTCCTGCCACCACAGTGCTTGCCACAAACCTTCCTAATGTAAAACAACTGGTCTGAAGCCCAAGTGCTTAATCCAAAAGACTTAGAATGATAGCTACACTTTAATCAAGTTACAACCAAGCAGTAATAAATACAATTGAATACTTTAGAGAATGTCTGGATTAGTGCTCAAGTTACACAAACAAAGCTAGATCCAGCAGGCCCAAATCCAGTCTATGCCACAGCAAACAAGGTGCACCAACTTCAGTAAGAAGCAGTTCAGATATGCATGCACTATAAGCCTTTAACCAGAAATTCCCAGCTCAGAAGGGCAGAGTCCAGCCTCTCCTCCCACAAGAGTGCAGACCACGAATCCTCTTAATGTAAAATAACTGGCCTGAAAGCCCAAGTGCTTAAACCAGAATTAATACACTTTTAGAATAACAGACACTGAGCCCTCAATCAGCAGTTCCCAACCTAGAAGGATGTAAGCTACCTGTTCTGCCACAACAGTGCAGACCACAAACCCTCTCAGTGCAAAACAACTGGTCCGAAGCCCAAGTGTTTAAACCAAAAGGCTTAAAATGAGTTACACCAAGCAGTAATAAATACAATTGAGTATTTTTAAGATGATGCAAAAGTAAAATGAAGTAGGTAGAAACACAAGTACAGTAAAAGCAGATGAAATTTTTTTTTTTTAATCTGAACAAGTGTTGAGATCAAAGAAACATATTTGAGTGCTGAAACTAGAAAACTGGCTAGTTATAAGAAAAAAACAAGTTAGAAGGCTTCCCTCAAACAAAGAAGGGCTTGGGGGCTCAGAAGCCTACAAATAGTCTATACCACTTAACAGGAAAGGCAGGAAATAAGCTTAATTTTTTTTTGTCTGTTTCCCAGATGCTCTCTTTGTACACAGTAGGAGTGCCTGAAATCAGAATATGATCTCACTGCACTCAGTTGAGTGAGCAAATGAGATGGGCCCAGAGGCAGGCTGAGGGGCAGGCAGTTTCAAGGCCACTAAATAACTGCCACTTCAGTTAAATATTCCTTCAACACAGTTTAAATCAAATTAAATACTGTATTTTTTAAAAAAAAAGTGCAGATAAAGGTACTTAAATTCTCTTGTACGTCCAGTTGAATATAACCAAGTTCTTAGCCGGCCAAAGCTGAGGTTTTTAAGCAGAAAATATTTCACAATGCACCACTTAAAAAGGCAAGGACAGGAAATCAAAGAATGTAGCTACCCCCACACCTGTAATTACTAGCAAATAACAAAATTCAGCAAACACTAGCTTCAGTTCAAGTTACTGAAGAGCAGAATAACTGCCACTTCAGTTAAATATTCCTTCAACACAGTTTAAATCAAATTAAATACTGTATTTTTTTAAAAAAAGTGCAGATAAAGGTACTTAAATTCTCTTATACGTCCAGTTGAATATAACCAAGTTCTTAGCCGGCCAAAGCTGGGGTTTTTAAGCAGAAAATATTTCACTATGCACCACTTAAAATGGCAAGGACAGGAAATCAAAGAATGTGGCTATCCCCACACCTGTAATTACTATGTTAGACAAAACAACAGAGGGGGTGACATCAAACTTCTAACAGAGTCTTTAGAGTCTAAATGGATATTGGAACTGATGGCTCACAGGAATCCAGGGCTAAATGATGCTGTACCTTTAAAGCCCGCCTTGCAAAAAAGGCAGAATTTTTACTGACAACTCATTGGTTACTAGATAATTTAAATTGTTGGAATGTTTGTTCTTACTTTATCTGATGAAGGGTTATTACCCGAAAGCGCTCATCCTTGGTTATTTGTGTGTTTTAATAAAGGAGGAAGAAATTTCAGCAGTGTCCTACCATTCTTGTTTTTTGGACTTTGCATTTTTGTCTGGTGGGACTTTGGCTATAGCACAGAACGTATATTGGATATTTGCTTCAGTTCTCATAAGCCAGCTGAAATACCCTGCATATTAATCCTGATGGGGACAAAATGTTTTTTTTTTAATTCTGATCTTCATATTTATTGAATCTCTGGAAGAGGGGCCTGACTATACCTATGCGGATTCTTTTAATTCTGCTGTAGCCCCATAACCTTGCTAATTCTGAAGGATTTCCCAAAACTGTAAAGCTGACCCTGATTTCTATTCACATATTAATGTGAAATAATGCTTAAACAGCTTTCTATTATGGTGTAATTAGTCAGGCGATAACTAGCGGCTAACAAATTATTGCTTTATTTTGTCTGTATAAATAAGAAAGCAAGTAATTTTCCTGAAAGAGGGAGAGAACTTTGACAATGATTTTTGGGCTGTTTTGCTGTGAGTTACATTAAGATAAGTTTATGCATACTCTAAGTGGTTGAGCTTATTTTATTTTGACTACTGAGTAAA
Organism: Protopterus annectens; assembly: GCF_019279795.1. Classification (NCBI taxonomy): domain Eukaryota; kingdom Metazoa; phylum Chordata; order Ceratodontiformes; family Protopteridae; genus Protopterus; species Protopterus annectens. The sequence continues at coordinate 1,823,049,707 of NC_056726.1, read as the reverse complement.
CCTCATATTTTAGGTTCACAGGTTGGTACTAGGCTATTGGCCCTAGGGCCTGTACAAGCCTAGCCATAACAATTCCCTGGCTATTCTTCCCACAATAGTATAGGTTCATTTTGGCAAGAGTAAGTAATGCATGGCATGCTAGTTTGCTGAATCTTTGTTTTTGGCTAACATACAGGACTAGCCACTTGGTGGTGTGAACACTGGTTCTAGGTGATGTTAACTGTTGATGTGACACCCCCTGACCCATGTACAAAATGAGAACAAGGGGGTTGATGCTGATGCCAACATAGCAATATCTTTATTACTCTATTGTAATTAAAACTTATCAGTAGGTTCAGTGTGATGCATATGGTAATTCTGCTTTCTTTCATTTAGTTTGTTTATTTATTTGTAAATTGTTACCTGGGTTAGTCCAACTGGACTGGTGGCCCATTTTCAGTGGAAACCTGAGGAAAAAAGCTCCACACACAAAAATAACAGTAACAAAGTTACATTCAAGTAATAAGAATATGAATACAAGTCTACATACATTCATGCCATAATGGAAATTAACAAATACATACATAGCAAAATGAATACATAACTACATACATTCATGCCATAATGGAAATTAACAAATACATACATAGCAAAATGAATACATAACTACATACATTCATGCCATAATGGAAATTAACAAATGATAAAATGTAGCAAAAAGAACAGTTGAAAAATGTGGAATTGCAATAGGGCATCAGAAAAAATAAGCCCCCAAAACATCTTAATGACTAATTCAAGTTGGTAGAGAGGAAGAGAAAGAGGTATTAAACAGAAGGGTTGAAATGTGTGTGTGTGTGTGTGTGTGTGTGTGTGTGTGTGTGTGTGTGTGTGTGTGTGTGTGTGTGTGTGTGTGTGTGTGTGTATGTTCATAGGTAGGTATTAGGCTATTGGCCCTAGGGCTTATATAAGCAGAGCCAAAAAGGTACCCTGGCTTTCGCCACCCATGAAAATAATTTTCCTGTGCCCCTGTCGAGCAGAGCCACAAAAGTGATCCCCAGGGTGAATTTCCTATTTCCCATCCAATCATCAAGATTTTTCTTGGAGTGCTAATGAGGAGCTTTGTTTGATATAGATAGGTAGTTTGTTCCAGAGTATGTGAAGTCTCTGGGACAGGAATCTATCCCTCCAGCATGTTCTGTTTATTGTGGTGACAAGGTTTAGGCCCCTAGAGCATGTAGCTCGGAGGGGTTGGGATTTCTTTAAGTGGACCATGTCCAACAGCTCTGGGTTTGACATAGCTTTGTATGTTAGGCAGAGATCACCTCTGAGTAGGCGATATGCGATGGAGTAAAGCTGGAATTTTTTTAGATGGTCTGCGTAGGGCATCGGTTTGAGGCCAGTAATCCTCTTTGTGAGGTATTTCTGTGGCCTTTCCAGTTGTTGTAGATGTCTTGTGAAGCACATACCAAAAGTGGTATTGACTCTATAATGGGTCTAATGAGTGATGAGTAGAGGGGAACAATTACCTCTTTTTTCCTGGATGAGAAAACTTTTGTGATGAGGTGTGCCACGTAGAAGGATTTCCTGACTACTGTGGCAATGTAATTATCAAAGGAGATACTACTACTGTCCACCAGTGTTTCAAGATCTCTTATCACACTTCCAGTGTTAAGTAGACTACCAGCTATGTGGTAGTTCATGGGTACAGATTTTTTACCAAAAGGCATTGAGCTTGAGGCCATGGCTTTGACACCAGGCATCTGTCTAAGTGAGGCCCTTTTGTAGGATGTTGACATCATTAGGAGTTTCGATTATGGCACCTAGTTTGCAGTCATCTGTGAACTTCATTAGCCAAAGACCTTCTGTGTTAGCCTGTACTTCAGAAACGTAGATAACAAACAGGAGAGGACCCAGGACTGAACCCTGTGGTACTCCACTTGTCACTGGTCTGAAGTCAGATTTGGAGTCTGCTACTTTCACAGTGTGGGTTCTGTCAGTAAGCCAGTTGGCCGCCCATCTTGTGATATAGGGATTTATGCCTAGTATAGTGAGTTTATCTATAATTCCAGAGTGGGGGATGGTGTTGAAAGCCTTGGCGAGATCTAGATAGGCTGTGTGAACCACCTTACCCTCATCTACGGCTTTGGTGACTGCTTCAAAGAAGTCTATCAGGTTTAGGAGACATGATCTGCCTTTTACAAATCCAAACTGAATGGGGTCCAGAGTTTGGAGATTACCAATGTCTTTGTTTATAGGTTCCATGATGATATGTTCCATGGCCTTGAAGACCAGTCTCGTCAGGCTAATGGGGCGGTAGTTCCCAGGGTCCATGGTGGATCCCCCTTTGTGGGGTGGGATAACTATCGCTGTGCACCATTCAGTGGGCACAAAGCCTGAGGTGAGGCTATGCTTGAACATGGTACTTAGGTGGGGTGGCCAGTTCGTTCTATAGTTCGTGTAGAATGCAGCCTGGGATGTTGTCAGACCCCATATATGCTGTGTTCTTGGCTTTGAAGAGTGTGGTTTTTACCCATGCAGCCGTGATTACAGGAACTTTGCATTCTTCCGGTATAGAGATGGGCCCTTTAGGGGGTGAGAGGGGTGGGTAAAGTTAGCACTGATCCTATCTGCCAGGATGTTGGCAATATCTGTTGGTTCTGTATATGTAGTGCTATTGTGCTGTAACTCAGAGCAGATCTGAGTGTTGTTATTGAGATTCTTGACATAGCTATAGAATGCTTTGTGGCGGTCTTTAGAAACAGTGGCAATTCTGTTTTTGTAACTAGCTTTGGAGGATTTTATGAGGGATCTCAGCTTCTTACTGAGGCTGACCAGGGAGTTCCTCCAATCATAGGTTCATAGGTTCATAGGTTTATACTAGGCTATCTGCCCGAGGGCATTTATAAGCCTAGCCCATAGTTTTTTGTGGCTTATGCCACCCCTTAGTTTGGAGAAACTATGCCCATTATTTAGCTGTGCCTCTGTCGAGCAGTGACACTGAGGTAACCCCTGGGGTGTATCTGCGATCTCCCATCCATTGGTCAAGATTCCTCTTGAACAAGGCCAGCGAGGTGCTCTGCCTCACATAAACCGGGATTTTGTTCCACAGCATAGGGAGTCTTTGAGTGATGAATCTATCCCTCCAGCACGTCCTATTAATAACCGTGTCGAGGTTTAAGTCACCCGCCCTTGTGGCTCTGAGGATCTAGATTTTTGAGATGAAGCATATTCATCAAATCTGGGTTTGACATGGCCTTGTATGTCAGGCATAGGTCACCTCTGAGCAAGCGATGCAACTGAATATAACTGGAGTTCTTTCAGTCGTGCAGCATAAGACAGATTTTTGAGACCCTTTATCCTTTTGGTGAGGAACTTTTGTGGCCTCTCCAGCTGCTGCAAGTGTCGGGTCAGATACATTCCGAATGGGGCATTGTACTCGATCATTGGTCTGATGAGTGATGAGTATAGGGAGACTATGACTTCCCTTGATCTAGATGTGAATCCCTTCATGATAAGGTGGGCAATGTAGAAGGTCTTCATGGGATTTTACTCTTTTTTGCAGCAGATTCTTTCTTCTGTTGTAGTCTGTTTATGGCAGGGGACCACCAGATTGGCTTCCTTTTTTTGGAGGCTAGCATTTTGGTTCTGTTAGGGATAGCACGATCCATGCACTCGTGTAAGTGCCTATAAAATGCATTTGTGTAGGATTCAGTAGTTGTACCTCTACTGTTCATCTTGCATGGGTGTTGTGAAGTTTGCCACTTCTGTCTTAAGAAGCGTGAAGTTGGCTTTGGAGAAATTTTTTACGGTGGTTTCCCTAATGGGGGCTGGGGACAGAATATGGATGTCTAGGGTGATTAGCTTGTGGTCAGATCTGACCAACGAGGAATTGACCTCTGGTATGGAACACCGGTCGCCCATATTGGTAATGACCAGGTCTAGGATATTGCTGCCCCTGGTAGGTGTGTGGATAAGTTGATCCAAGGCGTTGGAATTTATTAATTCCAGAATACGTTGAGCAAAAGTGTTGGTACATGAGTAGTTTTCCCAGTTAATGGTGGGGTACTTGAAATCACCCATTATTAGGATGTTAGGTCATATCCTAATATTTTCCAGTGTATCAAGAAATGAGGAGTGGGAATCCTGGGGCATGGTGGGGGATCTGTATCAAGCTACAATTTGGATAGTGGTCTTGCCCAGAGTTAGTTGTACTTGGATAATCTCGGCTGTATTATGCTGAGCAACTAGCCTGGATGTGTGGATATCCTTAATGAATATGGACCGGCCTCCGCCTTTAGTGTTTCGGTCCAGGTTAGGTGGCTGAAAGGTGTGGTATGAATTATAGCCTGGTAATGCAGGGGTGCCTCGAGTGAGTGCATTTTGTATATACACACCTATATGTATATGAAGATGATTATGTTCCCCTGAAAAACTCTTTATCTTGTATATGATATGTGAATGGTTGGTTTCATAAACAGTTGCTGGCTGTGTTAAGATTCAGTCAGAATGAAAAGATGAAGTAACAGGCATGAAAAATATTTTAAAAAGCTTGGGGTTGATTAAGCGAACTATTAGGAGGCATGGGTATGAATGCTGCTGGAGTGAATGCTCCTTCTGTGTAGCTGGCTAGTGGCTACCCTGTCGTGACACAGTTTATAACAAAAATGCAACCACGTGTACATTCTGTAGTGTTATGTGCCGGCGTGTGAATCACGTAAAGAAACTCTTATATACTGGGAAGGATCGTGATAAAATAAAATAGAAGGGAAATGCATAGTGTTGGAGAGGCTAGTGGTGAATGGGTGGTTAAATAACCAGGCGAGGGTAGTTACAGATGGGCGTTAGGGTGAGTGTTACGTATGCTGTACTGCCTTACTTTCTGTTAGTAGGGCCCCAAGATATTAAAACACCGACTCCGACTCTGCTGGGGATACGTACATCGTACAACTAAAAAATTTTAGGCTCAGCCTAGGTTTGTAATGATTATCAGTATTTACTGGCTGGGTCAGGCTATACCCCCACTCTAGTAAATAAAGCCCAACTCGCAGGCACACACACACACGCGAGAGAAGGTTTACCTTAAACTACACTGTTGAGAGAGATATGCAATTTACAATGACTGTTATAGGCGCATTATGATAAAGAAAAAAAAAAACATAAAAAGTTACACACGTATTACAGGAGTAACGTAAGCCAGCTCGCTATGCCATAGAAGGATGCATTACTGCACTCCGTAAATGGGGTTGCCACCTTTACAAAAAGAGTAGGACATTTTTGGTATAAACGTCAGATTTTGCAGGCCAAAACATACACGGCCAGTACAAAGGACAGAATTTCCATTTTTTGCCTAAATAAAAGCTTATTCTTGTAGCATTTTAGTTGCTTATTCTGTTTCTTATGACATTTAGGTGTTTCAGATACAGAATAACTGTTTTATGCAACTATTACATAACATATAGGAAATAATTTTGTCCTAAAATCTCAGGACATTTGCCATTTTTACAATTTTTTGCAGGACACAACTGCTCAGAGGGACTGCCCTCGCTAATTGGGACAGGTGGTAACCCTATCTGTAAATCATCTAAGGATCGGCTTGTTTAGAAACTCCAAGTTAAGTCAAATAATTAAAAACGTGGTTAGAGCAACACTTGTTAAGTAAAAGCAAGCCGGTATAATTTCCTTTAAATACGATAACTGGGATCTATCACAGATTGGAGAAAAGACAGAATCCGAATACTAAAAAAAATAAGAAAGAATATCGCCGCTTACAAAACTTTGCAAACAGCAGCAGGATTGAATAACAGCTTACTTTCCTCCGAAGATATTGGTTGCAGAATGAAGCGTCATTCAATGCAAATACGTCATTTCCGTTATCAGGTGGTTTGGCCTTGCGAAGATGCAAGTGCAGAGTGAAAGGGTTTCCCTATTGCGGTTCGCTGACTCTTAAGCAGTCAGGCAGCAACAAAAACAGCACTGGACGTATTGGAAGTTCGGGACTACCTCCCTTCTTCTGCAGCTACTAGAAGTTGCTGCTCTCGGAACGTAGCTGCAGGATGATTAGCTTTTAACAGGATAGTTATCCGGTGACGGGAAAGGTAGGGCCGGCGATGGGGTCTTCTGTTGTTATGTAGCTGAGGGGTATTTATAGCCTGCGGCTGTTCTTGTAGTTTGGTATCGTGGGAATGGAGTTTTGTAGTTATTGTGAGTATGTTTGAATTAATTGCCACAGAAGTGTGATGGATTCTGGCTTCAGTAGCATGACAGGAGGACCTTTTCAAGTCACTACTGTGTTTGGACGTATATTACCCATTTCCTTGACAGTGTTACTTTCGGTCTGTCTGTTTTATTTTAGTTGAATATTGAGATGGGGGGTGGGGCTTTGTAAACTTACATACTCTTATTGTTTTTAGCTTTTTGTACTGGCACATAAGTATTTTGTTGGCAACTTATTAATTCTAATTTTATTTTGTTACGTATTGTTTTGATGTTTGCAGATTTGTAAATGGCATTGCTTCCTGTGTTTTTAATTCAGATGTTGTTTTCCTTTGTCGTTTTGAAAGTTGCAGTATACGGTTTATTGTGTATAGCACAGCGACACTGTGTATTTGTTTTTAAAGTAAGTTGTGTACGCTGACAGTTTTGCAGGTGAATTGGTTATTACTTCAGGTATAGTTAATTGACCGCTGGTTAAATTACTGTTTGAGTTTAAAATGTGAATAGATCAAGGAGGGAACAACTTGTTAGAAAAAAAAATATCTGTTTGTGTTGCACCACAGGAGACTCCTTAAGTGGTTTTGTCAGGTAGAAAAATCTACCTGACTCTGCTTTCATCACTTGTTTGTATTTAAGTATTGCCTAGTGACTTGTTTGCCCAGGGTGTAGCAATGTGATTGATCGTGAGGGATGTGTACTCTTTTAAGTGGTTGTTCTGAGTTTAGTTTATATTCTGTTTATATTTCGTGATTGGACTTGAGTGGGCGTTTCTACTTTTTATTGTGAAACGATGCATTCTGAAATAATAGCGTAAAAGCACACTTTTTTAAAACTGACCAAGACTTGCATGTATTGCGTAACATAACGTGAGAATTTTTGGTTACTGGTACCCAATTTGGAACTAGGCAGACTTGAAAATTGCATGATTAGGAATGCATCTAAAAAAATTGATAGGTAGTGAATGCAGACAATTGTGTGTAACTGTGTATACCTTGTTATTGTACTCTGCATAGATCTGTGTAATATACATGAGAGAGAGTGTGGCACACAATGTTAGCATACTGTGACAAATGGTTACTGAATGGACCACTCTGCCTTTTCCTATGCCCATTGCATTGCAGTTGTATTGAAGAAGTTGCACATGTATATAGACAAATTATTTCAAAATTGCGACAGTGTGTATATTTTTTTGAAAGTCTCTCTGGGGGGGTGGCTGTTATGCCATTTTCTAGTAACTGCACTGATTAGGGTTGGCAGGTTAAGCATTCTGTGTAACATGGCAAGAGATGGGTTTTGGTACGGTCATGTTGGGCATTAAAATGTGTAGTTTTAGGTTCATTACCAGGATTGAACTGTGTGTGGGTTTGAGAGTAGCACTGACTGATATATTGCCACATTGTGTCTTTTCCAGGCTTGATGATGCTGATACCAGTAAAACAAAAACATGCCATACATGTAATATAATCATGTCTATTTTTGTAAAGGAAGAGAATAATAACTAACAAACATGAATATCACTGATTTTTATCATTGTGGTGCAGATCTGAATTTTACTCAAGTTGCATGTCCAAATCAGTGATGCTGAGAATTGGGGACAGTCTCGCAGTCATACAATTTAAAAACGTTTTTGTTAGAAGTAATACTTATTTTTGTGGTTGAAAGGTGGTAGTTCTAAAATATACTGTGCAGTGGTAATGATGGTTTGGATGAATTTAATATTTTTTGGAGCCCCCCCCCCCCCCCACCAGCTGTGCTACAGTTTGATGCATTTCTGCTTTAAAATATATAATTTTAATTGACTGTAATAGAAGTTTTAAATGTTGTGATTTAGGTAGATGTAGTCCTTCATCTGTACAAGACTTTACTGATTTAAGTTGCGACCACTCTAGGCATGTAACCATGAAAACTCTGTGACGTAGGCTATTTCTGCTGCACGTTAGCCAGATGATGCTCTTAATCTAGAGTTAAGACTGTTGGTATTAGGAAAGGCAGATGACATGCTAGCTGAGGATTAGGTCATTTTATGATTATCAGTTGGTGAAAGGCATTTCCACTTGGTATATGCATTGTTATGTTTTCCTTCATACTCCACTGCATGCAGTTCTTGTAATTATTATGTGAGTAAATGTTGCTGACACTGAAAAGGTAGAAAGGATAAAGTTAGAGTTGGGTCAGGAATTGTATGGTGTGAGAGAAGGCGGGAATAATTACCATGAAATGACAGAGGTATTTGCTTCAAATTCTAGTGTCAAACGTGTTTTCCATTTTTGTATTTCCTCAGTTAAAAATTTTATTTGTAGTGACTGTGTTGGTTATCTTGGAAGTGGTCATCTGAATTGTAGTTTACATGATATTTGAAGCATGTACTTGTCTGATGGAATGATTTCTCTTAAAGTGACAGGTGTGATTTGCTGAGGGAAAGTTCATCAACATGAGTATCTTATTTAAGTGGAATGTTATTGATCTGGTGATGGTGGCTTTACCAAAGGAAACTATATATTGCATTTCTTTACATAGAGAGTAATCGCTTCATTAATGTACCAAACATTAGTTTGACTCAACCCTCAGTAATCCTATCCTGAGGGATAGTATGTCCTTTATCCATGACCTTGGTAATTCTTTCAAAAAACGCCACTAGATTGTGTACATACAATCCACTTTTGCAACAAGCTAAACTGGAGTGCTGAGTAGATATCAAACTCAAAATCAACTCCAATAAACATTTAGCCACTATAGGTACTTATAATTCTCCAAGAATTAATCTTGCCACAATTGAAGACATCCTCCACTGGATGTTCTTAACCCTTCTTTATGAAACTGTTATAACGGGGGACTTCAACACTGACTGCTTCACATGTAATCCTGAAAACCTGACTAAATTTGTCAACCTTCTCGGCTTCACCCAACTTATTCAAACAGCAGCCAGAGTAGACAAAACCTCCAAAAGGCAGACTAACCTAGACTGGACCCTAACTAACAAACCCTCCCACTGTCCGACTGCCTCCCTGACAGCCTCAGTGATCACCTCCCAACCTACCTTCTTGGGCAATGTATTAACCCATTCAAAATAACTATTTATGGCCAAGTCTGAAACAAAAATAAACGTGATTCCCAAGTCTTCATATCCACCCTCCAACTCTGTAACCGAACTCCTGTAAAGACTTCACTCCTAGATGCAGCCGTAGACTATTAACTCCACATTTCTCAACATATCAAACTAACTCTCATCTCCTACAGTGATGAGAATAAAGTCATATTATGCCCCATGGATAACTAATGAAAAAAGAGAGCTTCTTACACTTGGGGATTTTGCCCGGGACCAATGGCATACAAAACAACAAGACGACAGCTCCAATGCCAGCGTACTATTCCAAAGCAAAGCTTTTTGGTAAACTATCCTTCAGTGCTAGTACTCCATACTAACATTATTCACTAAGTAAGAGCAGATAAAAATCGTATGTCTGTAACAAACAGCAGGATAGAAAACAAAAGTTGATATCGTGGTAACTGGATACACTTAAAATGAATACTAAACAACAAGACAACAGCCCCAATGCCAGAATACTTTATTCCAAAGCAAAGCTTTCAGGTAAACCACCCTTCTTCAATGCTAATACTCCATACTAACAGTATTCACTTTTACATATGATTGTATGATTTTATCTGCTCTTATTTTAAGTGAGTACTGTTTAGTATGGAGTATTAGCACTGAAGAAGGGTGCTTTACCCAAAAGCTTTGCTTTGGAATAAAGTATTTTGGTGTTGGAGCTGTAGTTTTGTTTAGTATTTGTTATTCTCCATTTACCATGGTACCAACCAATGTCATACAAACAGATCCCAAGTAAACAGTGAAACATTCCAACAACTTGCCAAAAACAAATTAAACAACACAAAAAAAAACCTACTACACTGACGTTCCACTAAAACACCAGAGCAACCCACAAAAATTCTGGTCGGCTATTAAAACCTCCTCCACCCTCGGCAAGAATAGTCACCAACCCCATTATAATAATGTGGATAGTACTGCAATGCAATACTTCACAGAAACCATACTGTCACTCTCCAAAAACAACTGCTTCACTCCTATAATCATTCTTTTTAATATTCAGTGACCATGACAACACCTTAAGCTTTAATCCTGTTCCAACTAATACCATTGGTAAATTACTTAAACCTACATCACTAGCTGCTGACAACTTACCAACAGAATATTTTAAAATAGCAGCTGCTGACAACTTACCAACAGAATATTTTAAAATAGCAGCTGATGCCATCTCCTACCTAATTTCCATTCTCATTAGAACACCAAATTCTACCCGTTTGGAAAGTCTCGTACGTAATCTCAACCACAAAGGTGGTAACTAATGAACTCTCCAAGTATAGGCCTATAGCTGTCGTATCTCTGCTACCCAAATGTTAGTGTGATAGCTGTGAATGGATGCATTTCCAACAACCTACTAGCTGACTCCCAGAATGGATTTCTACCCAACCCAACCGTAGCACCACTACTGCACTCCTAAATTTTACCAATACCATCGGTCAACCTAGGAATGAAAGTTAAACTAGTATCTTCTATCTTCCTAGATGTGTCTAAAGGCTTTGACTCCATCTCCACCAGAAATTACTAAAAGTACTCTGACCTAAAACTCGACCACCTTTCCCTTGCATGTTACCATAGCTATCTGATGGGTATTGCTGCCACTTAACAGCTTGCTGTCAACCGATCTCTTCTACTACCTGTTAACTTGGGGGTCCCACAGGCATCTATCCTAGGCCCCCTTCTCTTCAGTGTTTTCACAAACAGTCTTCATACTGCACCACATTTGCCTCCCTTGTCCAGTATGCAGATTATTCTAATCTTATCTGTGCTACTGTCAACCTGCCACAACTAAAAAATACAACAAAGCAGTCTTTCTCTGCAGTTGAATCTTGGCTGTCTGACTCGGAGCTAATTCTAAATCAAAACAAAACCAGACTTGTTCATTTGACCCACTAAAGCTATAGATCCTCCTCCTGATTTTTATATCACTTCCATGAATAACACCGTTATAACTACAGTATCCCAAACACAACTCCTAGATGTCCTAATCGATAACATGAAATTTGACATCCACACATCCCAAATTATAAAGAAGGTACATATAAAATTAGGTTCCCTCTACAAAAGCAAACCATTCTTAACAGATTTTGCAAAAGTGGCAGTTGCTAGAACACGCCTGTTATCTGGGTCTACTTCAGTAAACTGAATTTACAGTTACCCAAATTGCAGATTCTGGAGATAACACTGAACATGCGATAAACCAAATCTGAACATTACCATTTTGTGTGTATAATATTATTTTTTTATATATATATATATATATATATATATATATATATATATATATATATATATATATATATAATCTATATATAAAATTTGCTTCACTTCATATTGTTGAAAGCTCATTTCATCGAATTTCAAAACAGCGAGACCAAATCATCGAAAAACTCCAATTGTCAAACTCATAACATAGAATCTCAAATCATTAAACTACAAAGCAACTAGAAATAACACCCCACAGTTTTTACTATGTTTGCCCCCCCCCCCATACATTTAAATATACCAACTCCAAGGCCCCACTACAGTGGGGGGGGGAAAGGTAATTTCCTAACCTTGGAGTTGGTATATTTAATTTTTGGGGGGTGCAGGGGGGGGGGGCTTGCCTACAGCAAAATATGTGCATAAACGTAGTAAACCGTGTCTGGGATGTTATTTCTAGTTACTTTGTAGTTTTCAATGATTTGAGATTCGGTGTTAGTTTTCGACAGTTTGAGTTTTCGATTTGGTCTCACTGTTTTGAAATTCGATGAAATGAGCTTTCGGCTATATGAATATATATATATATATATATATATATATATATATATATATATATATATATATATATATATATATATATATATATATATATATACACACACACAGACACACACACTGGAGACACTTGGCCAACATGGGGAAAACTTGCCCTTTTTCCCACTGTAGTGCAATCCCATAGTTGGTATATTTAGTTGGGGGGCTAAGCCCCCCACCTGTCTGGGTTTGACATACTTCGATGTGGTGTTTTGTGAGATGTTGGCCAAGTCTCTCTCCCTCTCCTTGTGTACAGGGAAAGCTGGTTCGGTTTGCACGCTCGATGTCTCTGTAATCTGCAGTTCGGGTAACTGTAAATTCGGTCTTCCAAAGCAGACCCATATTATCTACACTGGTTTATGCCTCACCCATACATACCAGTGTAAAGAAAACAGATCTAGGAAAACTTGAGGCTTGCTATAACAAAATAGCCAAATTTACCACAAACTCTTCATACAGGTCCCGTCAGTGCTTAGCTCTGAAATAACTCACTTGTTTTTCCTGTTTGAAAAAGAGGAGGGGCACATCCCTCTTGAAAAGAGCCATTTGTGATCGTCTAGCACAGCAACAAGGACTCTCTCTTTACTCTGTATTTTCTTTTTAGTACAAAAGAAGACTAGGGACCTTGGTTCTACTTAGTCCTCTCATGTTTATCCAAAGGAAATTGCTTTGTACTGTTTGAAGCTCATGCATGCTTACTCAATCAGATTAGCCAGGCTGCCCACAAGTGGACAAACTTAAAATCTGAAGTGGCTATCCCAAGTCAGAAATGGAGAAATGTTCCGATAGCCACAGCCCCTAAAATGTTCATGAAATGTCCCAGTCATAACGGTTGCATCCTAATGTTGCAGTGTTCCGGAGTTTTCCCAGTACTGCACCTTTTTATCTGTTTTCTACTGTTAGGAAGAATTCAAGACATTCTTCAGATAATGCATCATGTATTCACCGTGCCTATGCCCACAGCAGTGCTATGTCTTTATGCTTTTAGGTTTTATGGAGGCAGCCAAATGATACCCACTGCCAGTTATTATCTCTGCCTTTTAAAGTAAGCACTTGGATCCACCTGAGCTGATCTATTGACTGTACCAAGTGGTCTTAACCACTGCATGTGCCCTGGGGTCAGTGGCGCATGAGTGCTGGCACAGATTTGGGGGGGGGGTTAGTATAATGGTTACGGTGACTGCCTACAGACACAAGTTACAGCGTTTGATTCTCGCCTTTGCAAGGAAAATTGGCCCACAAGGGTAGCTAGCCTATACTTGCATATGAACTTGTACTCTAATGCTGTATGTGGCCATTGATTTCCTTATCAGTAAATTCATTTAGAGTAAAAGTCGTTTTCCTGATTCTGCAGGCTTTCTGTTAATTCAGACAGCATGACAGTAATATAGGGATATCCTCAGAAATACCCTGTTGTACCAACTCTGCAGTGAAACACCAATGATCTGGAAATGAGATACCTAGTTTCACAGGTTTCTGATACCAAAATGCATTCTAGATGGACTGAATTACTACATACCATTACCACGCAATTGAATGAACATGGGTCTAGTAATATGCATATTTCAGAGGAGAGTCTATGTGGAACCTTTCACACCTTGTCTTGGTGCTACTTCTCACTGCTTCTAATCTCCTCCGATAACTAGAGGCCAGGTGTTGTCCTTTACAAAATCATTCTTGAGGTGGCAAAGAGTCTGCTGGTCCTCTACTCAAACTTCCATAACTGAAGTGAGTTCCTCTTGTTGTATAGATGTGTAGGCAATGAATAGGATTAAAGACCTTGTTAAAATGGTCAGGTTTTTCCCCTTGTCATGATTACTGTTGAACCATATTTTATTTCTGTGTAACTTATTGAGAACTGCGCCCCATTATATTTAGGGTGTATTCTGGGAGTGTGGTGGACAGTTTTCTTCTGAAATGCTACCACAAAATATTTTTTCTGATTGACATGGGTTGGGCTAAATGAGACTCTTCACTTAACTTAACTCTGGTAGAATACTGTCCAGGTTCAGCGCTGGCAAGACGATTAAAAACACCCAATTTAAATGCAGGCATAATACAGATGAGTAATACATATGACTATCAGTAAATTATTATTGCACAATATTTTACAATCGTAGACATGACACAAGGCTTTGTTTGTGTTTTGACTAGCAAAACCAGTCATATGTTTGTGCTTTGCAATGAACCTTTTTACCCTGGGACTCCATTGCAGAGTTGGGCTACTCGGCTAGACATTCTCAATCATTCCATGAGAGATGTATAATAGACTCCCTCTTATCCGGCCTCTCTAACCAGCTGTCAAATTTCTGCCGTAGCCCTAGCAAAAGACAACCAAGAAAAACACTTCCACCTCCTCTGGGCTAAGTAATGAGACATTTGCGTTTTAGACTTTGCATTCGTTAGAAAATGCATACTAACACAAATCCTCTTATTCTAGCTGATTTATAACCTATAAATGTTATTTTGTATGCTTTTTTTCTGATTAACCAGCCATTCGTTTATCCAGCCTAAGGTGTGATGCTAGCGAGACCAGATAAGGAGTCTACTGTACGGTAAAAGGATCCCTTGTAATACAGTTGTGCCAATACTCCTACTCTTAGACTGAACCTCCAGTGTTATACTGAATGTACTTAAAGCAGTCAAAATTGCTACCTCTGATTTATGTTCTGAGTGGAAATATATTCTTAAAAGTATGCTGCTGAAGTAGTTGCATATGTTGCAGAATGAGTCCAAACTGAGCCTTGAAGTGTTCTCTCTTTTTCATGATAAAAGGCAATACAGTGGGCCAGACACTCTGATCATCTTCTTTCGGTTTTTCCCGGTTAGGGGTCGCCACAGTGGATCACCTGTCCGCTCATGATTGGCAGTGGAGTTTGTGTCAAGTTGCCAGCCCTGTGCCCAACCTTCCACAGAAGGCACTCACACGGGCCAGACACTCTGATAGGGTATGTTTTTTAGAAGAGTCAAGTTCTTCTATTAAATGAGACAAGGTTGACCT
The DNA here is from genome assembly GCF_019279795.1 of Protopterus annectens. Taxonomy (NCBI): domain Eukaryota; kingdom Metazoa; phylum Chordata; order Ceratodontiformes; family Protopteridae; genus Protopterus; species Protopterus annectens. Next base: position 1,823,034,618 of record NC_056726.1, on the reverse strand, counting down.
TTTTTGTTCATGAAGGGAAGAGGTCCTTCTGGTGTAGTTTGCTCAGCACCCGTGAGTACAGCCAAGGTTTACACCGCTGGGTGGCTAGCCCTGCTGTGCAGAATTTCTTCCACACCACACACTTGCAGGCAACACTTACACCTATAGCCAATTTAGAATGTTCACTGCTAGCTAAGTTGATTGGGTCAGGTTAATGGCAAATACATTTGTTTGACATAAAAGCAGGATTGTAGTGATATCCTGTTGCTGTGAAAAAAGGCTTTCGTCTCAAAGGCTGAAACATAACAGATTCTTTCCCCTGAAGTGACAGTCATCAAAAAGAGTGATCTATTTAGTCTGTTGAATCTGGTGGTTTTAAATGGAGGTAAAGTTCCAGTACTGAGCCATATTCCAAGGTAAGGGCACACACGTTTTCAGAAGTCTTTAATAAAGAACGGTCATAAGTAAACTTTAAGGAGAAACACAACCTAAACATTTATTTCATCATGATTTGGTGTTTCTACATTTTAGCACCACTCTGGGCCTATTTACAGATTTTTAAATATTTTTATACTTAATTTCTGAGTCTGACCACATGGGGTCTGGCGTCTAGGTATCCCACAATGCAGTGCTCATCTGTAAAAACTTACATCATGCAGGCCTCTTCCTAAAGCTGCTGTCACTGCATTGATTTTACATGCGTACACTGCTGTCATTCAGTTAGTAACATTTCATGCTGTTCAATGACAACTTAAAACAGTGCAGCAAATGCCACATAACAGACTTTTCAAAGTGCTTTTTACTGCTGCTTCTTTTTAGAATGGCTAAACTGCAGTGTTTTTTTATTTTTTTTATTTTTTTATTTTTGTGAAGTCTGAATTGTACTAGTTTGACTCCTCTCCCATTTGAGCTGTTACCTGCTGTGATTGACAGCAGGAGACATGACTCATGTACTGTTTCCTTGTTCTAGCATTTACTTTCTGTATGGGTAGGGGAAGGACTAGGGAGCTGTGACATCACAGCATGGGTGGGTATTTAGGACAGTCAGTTTGGGGAGGGAATTGGCCAGAAAACTACCTGTATTCAGTGGCCTTGATGACATCAATGAATTGGAGACTTATCCTGCCCTGAAAAAAAAGTGTTTTGAAAATGAAACCACCACAGTACAGTAAGGTAATGCTCTACTGGAGAGAAGTCTGTTTAAAATCATAGCAGAGACAATAAATATGGAGGAAAAGGACAGAGAACTTGAGCATTTAATGATAGTCCCATTGTCCTGCAACTCCTAGGATTTGTTGCTACCTGTGTACCCTGGCAACAAAGCAAGGTAGATAAGTTTGAGTTGGGTGTAGTTATCCAGTCTTGAAATTGGACAGTTACAATGTACCAACCATCCCAATGTTCTTGCTCATATGATAGCAAGTTCTACTTTTTGAATGTATGACTTTCTTGTATCAAGCATGTTGATTTTTCAGAATTTGTAGTGTCCCCAATGTGAGTGGCTGGGCCATATCAAGCAGAGATGAAAAACTGTCTTCCTGAGGTGTTGATGTTCTAACCAGGAGGAGGTTTAGAGGCTGGTAGGTACCTAAACACAAAGCAAAAGAAAAAAAAGTTTACCTTTTGAAAAGTTGAGCTATTTAAACAAGCTTTGCTCAATCTAGTTTTACTTTCAGAAAGACTGTTGAAAGGTGTCAGTAAGGAGAAGGGTACAAAAACATTTCCACAACATTGGATATATTATGGAACACAATGACGACAGTCATCAAAAAGTGGAGAAAATATGGGATAACGAAGACATTGCAATGAACTGGACGTCCCTCCAAAATTGATGAACAGACGAGACGAAAACTGGTCAGGGAGGCTGCCAAGAGACCTACAGCAACACTGAAGAAGCTGCAGGAATTTCTGGCAAGTATTGGTTGTCTACTACATGTGACAACAATCTCCTGTATTCTCCATATGTCTGGACTATGGGGAAAGTTTGCAAGACTGAAGTCTTTTCTTGCACAAAAAAACATCCAGGTGTCTGGCTGAAATTTGCAAAACAATACATCGTCTCCTAAAATCATGTGGGAAAATGTGTTATGGTCTGAGACCAAGGCTGAACTTTTTGACCGCAATTCCAAAATATGTTTGGCACAAAAACAACACTTCGCATTGCCAGTAGAACACCATCCCCATGGTGAAGCATGTTGGTGGCAGTGTCATGCTTTTGGGGTTGCTTTTCTTCAGCTGGAACTGTGGCTTTAGTCAAATTGGAGGGAATTATGAAAGGTTCCATATACCAGTCACTTTTTTGGCCCAAAACCTTCAGGCGTCTGCTAGAAAGCTGAAGATTAAGAGGAATTTCACTTTTCAACACAACAGTGACCCCAATCATACACCCAAATCAAAAAAAAGAATGGCTTTACCAGAAGAAAATTAAAGTTTTGGAATGGCCCAGACCCAAATCCAGTAGAAAATCTGTGGTGTGACCTAAAGAGGGCTATGCACAAGAGCAATATGATAGATCTGGAAGATTTTTGCAAGGAAGATTAGACAATTATTGCCAAGTCAAGATGTGCAATTCTGATAGACTCAGACTCGTACACAAGAAGACTGAATGCTGTAATTAAATCAAAAGGTGCTTCAAAGTATTAGTTTAAGGGTGTGCACACTTATGCAACCAGCATATTGTACGTTTTTTTTCCCCTAATAGATTTTTGTTTTTTCAATTGAATAGTACAGGTTATAGGTCACATTAAAGGTGGGGAAAAGTTTTGAAATGATTTATTGTAGTGTAATTTATATCACAAAAACCTGGCATTTTTAATGGGGGTGTGTACACTTTTTATATCCACTGTACTGTGGTGGTGTTTCCAATCACTCAAAGGGCCACCGCTAACTTCTCAAACATCATAATCATTCTGAACTAGTGGAATAGTACACACGCACACACTGTTCTAGCAATATTTTTTAGTTCTTTTGCCAAAGTTTTAATATAGCTGCCTCCATGGAACAGTTTATATGACTTGAATTCACAGAATATAACCTCCATATCAGAGGACCTTGTAAGGGAGCCCATCCTTCCCTAATTTTAAAGGGAATGGGATTAGATTAAGGGTGAATAATGAAGCACAGGCTCTTGTTTGAAAAATTCAAGCAACTTGTGTGACAGTTGTATTCCAAAACATTTAGATGGGTGGGGGGTTAGCTGCTGACTGATGAAATTATGTTGGAGGTCTTTGTAATTCTTTCTTCAGTACATATCTTGTGGCATTTAAGTTAAGATCACTACTTGCTGCTGTCACAGCTGTTGTAGTAGAAAATTCTTGTTAGTCAATTGTGTATGCCCACTGCTTGTGCGACCCAAGGAATGTGAGTCACGATCTAAAATATTGCCAGAGTCCATATTCCAAGGTGTCTTGATGAGATCATAAGAGGATGCCATCTTCAATTCTTTCTTGCCTGGCCAAGGCTTGGTTAAAAAAACGCAATATCAAAACTGTAGTAGTCTGGGTGAGACTGGCCATCTGAGGATCTCTGAGATGTGCCTGGGACACTCCAGGCAGTGAGCTCTGGTAAAAGAGAGAATGGGGCTTGATAGGGATGTGAGAGGGAAGATGCAAGTAGAAGGACCAAAGAAGTCAACCCAACCCAGGCTACAAAGGATGAAATAGAACCAGGAGAAAGAAGGGGGTAGGAGGGAAGATACCTGGACAGCAACAATGAAAATCTGTGCGCATTGGCATTTAAGTTCATGAACTTAATGTTCATCAATACTATTCATTGTTGCAGTCCCTAAATCCTGGTCCTATGCCAGTTTTATGCCATGTTTGAGGATACCTGTCTTCATATAAACAGTCTGGATGGAGAATTTATCTTAATTCTCTTTTTGACATTCTCTTTGCCATTTATGAAATTATGCAAATGTGCTATAACCAGAGTTCTGTTTAGAAGAGATTAATCATAACCTTCCTTCCCAACATATTCCCTTCCTTAATAGCAGCTCTGATTTCTTTTGGGTATGCAGTTATAGAAGCAGGAGTTTTTTCAAGGTTCAGAAATGGAGATATGGCTATGAGAGAGCGAGTGATGTCTCATGCCAGCCTGGTCGACATGGGCATACTGAGACAGTGTAGCAAATGCCTCATGTTTACGGACAGCCCTCTTCTCCTAGCACGCAATTGTTCTATTTGCGAAAAATGCATATACATCAGTAACCTGGAGTCCATGTATTCTTGTACCACAGCCAGTACTCCTGACAAAGAGGAGATTGCCAGCACAAGTACCACACCACGCACATCACATAGCCAAGCGTGCACACACACACACACACACACACACACACACACACACACACACACACACACACACCCATGCAGAGGTCCTCAGTAAAAACTTACCTAAACAGCAGAGACCTCAAAAACACACTCGCAACATCAGACAACACACTGGTGTCTTACAAACACCGCCCACCAGACATACTAGTCCTTGGTGACTCACTTGTGAGAGAGAGCGATGTCCCCCTCACCAGGCTTGACAAGAAGGCTACTGTCAGTTCTCTGTCTGGTGCCAGAATCCACCACATCATGCACACACTTTCTATCCACAACAAGTACAAGTTTTGTCACTGTCCATGTTGGTGTGAATGACTTGAGACGTACCTCCTTGGACTGAGCTCTGATTGTGTCTCCCAAGCAGGTATGACCCTAACCCTAAGCAGCATTCTACTTTCACCAAGAATGATACCACAATACCAACAAAAAATAATTTGACTTCAACAATTGGCTTAGTTTCGGATGTCATTCCAAGGGTATCCAGTATTTGTCTGCCTGGGATGACATGGTCGGCAGGCCTCAATGCTTTGCCAGAGGTGGCCTCCACCTGTCACTACTGGGTTTCTGGATCCTGGTCAAGGCTCTCTCCTCCTCCATTGTGCCTTTTTTAGGCTATGTACCAAAGACAAATCTTCCAACATAAAAGATCTGTCAAAAGGCAAATTAAAGCTCATGCTGTTTAACGCTAGGAGCCTTAACCTGAAATTGCACTCTGTGGAGGCTCTCTGCTGAATGCTGAAGTAATTGCAGTAAGACATGCCTGGAAAGCATGTAGTTCTTTCTGCCTGGGCTGGCTTGTGTTAAACGATGCTACTCTAAATTTATAGACCAGGGTTTGATTTGTCATATCTCCATTAGCCTGCTGTGTCCAAGGAATTCACTTAACAGATGGTAGTTCTGAGGTACCCCTGAAAAAGGACTCCTGTCCAATGGGCTTAGTCATATTTAAATGTTTGCATGACACTTATTTGAAAAAATGTTGGTGTATTGCATTGTTAAGCTGTTTCTGATAAGTGTATTTTTTATAGGAAATTATGATGTTGCTACTAAAGGAAAAACATCAAAGTATTTGGCAGCCTTTGGGTAAGAACTCAAGGTAACTGGGCTTTAGAATAGGAATGTCATACCAGTGAAGACTGATGAGAGCATTTCACTTATGTAATCAGGGCATTATCTGAAAAATCGGGTGTGGGTATTGATCACGCTGTTAAAAGAAATGGTGGCCCTCTGGGGGGACTTTGGGTTGGTGCTGCATATAGGCCTATGTAGTTGCTAGGCTGTGTGTTGGTTAAACTTGGACAATTTAATACTGGATTGTCTGTTTGTCATTGGAAAACGACGTTCTGAACAGCCAATTTACCTAATTTAGTAGATGTTTAAAAATAGGCTGCTTGTTTTTGTGCTTTTGGTTTACAACGTGTTCTGGATGCCAGACTTGTATATATGAATTAACATCTCTAATGTGTTGGTTTTCCATCAGAGAATCACTTTGGTAATGCACTGATTTTTCCATCAGAAATAAATAGGCTGTGCCTAAGGTATTAATCAAAAATTCTGGCAATTTCACATCCGATAGTGGCTATATTTAAGGTGTCACCAACATATGTCAGTTTTTTCTCAGTTTGTTGTGTTACTCTTTCCATAAATCTATTTTGTCTAGGTATGTTCAAAAACTTTTGCAGTTTGGTAAAGAATTTGTGGCAAAAATACATCTGCACGAGTTCCATTCGTACATACAATACAGATCAGCATAAGCACTGGCAGCTTTAGCATATCTGAGATCACTGCATGAGATGTGAATCTTCCTTTTGGGGCAAACAAAATTAAGCAAGCAGTCAGCTTCTTCCCATCCTTCTTCCATGGCTAGCCACTGGTCTTTGTGGATGGATAATACTCGACTAATTCTGTTTTTGTTAAAGTAAACCTTGTACTAGAAAAATCAGCTAGATCACTCTTTAGTGTAGTGTGAAATGGTAGAGAAATTCAAACTTTGAGGACATTTCATGCCATTGCTTTTTGTCATTTTTTTACATTTATCACCATTTTATTTTTCTGGCAGTTAGGTCTGCCACAGATGGGATTATGCTGTTATCTGTAGTCTCATTTGTTAAGCATTTAACCTGTTAGCATTTGAGAAGCTTGGTTACTGTAAGTGTGTGTGTGTGTGTGTGTGTGTGTGTGTGTGTGTGTGTGTAGTATAGTCTTTCGTTTTATCTCCTTCACTCCACCTCCAGCCACCCATTTTGTTCCTCCTGGGGTGAGAGCCAGCCCATTTGTTTTGTAGACAAGGAAAGAGTCCCTGGTGTCAAGGTGAAAAGCTTATTTAACCCATTCATTCCCCTTTTGAAGGTGACAGTTGAGCCCACAGATCTTTGCTGTCATGAGAGCTCCTCCTCCTCCTCATTCCTTGCCCAATTCCCTCCCTGTGGTGGCAGGTGGCTTCACTGAAGCCTCTACCCAAGGAGCTCCCTATACATTCATCCTTGTCCTCCCTGGCTAACTGTGGCATAAGCCACACTTATCAGTAGCTATTGTCTTGTAACACTCGTGTTGGAGTCATGCAGCAGGTCACACCACCCTTTCAGTTGGTAAAATGGTACCAGCCCCAAAGTCACATCCTTCCCTACTTCACCCCTTACAGTGACTGAGCCTCTTCTTAAACCCAGGTTGTCTGGCTTATAGTCGGGGCTTTCCCTTTCTCCACCCCATAGGCTCTAGGCTGTAAAATTTATTTTGAAGGAAGTCAACATTTGCTGATGGTGAGTAGAACTTTCCTTCCTTCCTTGTAGAACCGGATCCTGGATCAGACATTGCCTTGTAGATCAAGCAGATGTCATCTCAAAGTAACCATAAGAATCGGAAAATACATGGTCAATTTTGAAGACTTTCTCAAGAAGTTCTCTTTTCAGCCCTGACTTAATTTGATATCTTTGCCAAGCTTGTTTCAGACCCAGAGCTGCATGTGGTTGCTCTATTATCTAAGTGTAAGGAACTGGAACAGTGTTTTTCCATTATAATGGTACTAACATAATTGCCTTTTTTTTTTTTTTTTTTTTTTTTTCCTCTCAGATTTTTGTTGATTTTTGATGAGTCCGACAAATTGTCAGGGAAAAGAGACAGACAAAAAGTGTGGCTAGCCTTAATGAATTGTGCTGTTAACTCCAAGTTACTTGAAATGGTTTAATGAAAACTTTTTAGCCCTTGGCTTCAACAAATTGTTTTTGGATTTGCCTCTGTTGTTGGCACTGCAGATTTAAATCTGTAGTGGGGAAAAATAACTGTAGTTTTAATAAATTGTGGGATAGGTGAAACCAGTAACTGTTGTGAAGCAGGAGCCTGTGAAGTATTTAACAATTTTGCGTGATTTAATTCCTCAGTTGCTTTCATTACTTGCTAGATTCTAACTGTCTTGAGGATGTATGGGTGTTGCATACATGTACAGAATAGGTAAGAATATGGAATAAAATAAGATTTTTTTTAAATGTTGGGAATAAATAAGATTTTCTTAAATGTTGGGAATTTTCTACAGAGACCATCCAACACCTCTCACTATCTCAAAGAAATCTCCTCGGAACATGGTTGTGGAAAAGTAGGAGCCTGTATTTGGTGGGATTGTGCAGTAATAAATTCTTGATGGTTGCTATTCCCCAAAATCTCTGTATAATATGTATACGCGTGCACACCCACTAACTGTTAAGATATGTAAATTGTTTTTTTATAGCTGTGCATAAGGCCCCCTTTTATGGAACTATCCAGACTCCCCTCTGAGGAGGAACCAAGTCAGATATCATGTGACAAAAAATGTGGCTTACTGGATTGAGCAAATCTTCCTGTTTCCTGAGAAGGATGGTTGAGTTTAAGTAATACTTGTTTGGACCATTAAGTAAGACTTGTGCTAGCATGTTTGACTTTTTGAAAGCTTTTATAATGTATGTTTGCGCTGAACTTCTGCTGCATTGTTTTTGTTGCAAGTTTTTTTGAAAAATCAATTTTAAAAGATAAGTAGAGTGCTTTCCCAAATTGTGTAAGAAACCTTGATCATAATAAATTCATCCTAATCAAAAGGACAGCAAAATTGATATCTTGTCCAATTAGCTTTTTCCCTTTGCATGTCTCATCCACCCCTCATAGGTTCATAACCTATATAACTGTCTACCTTTTTACTTTAACTCATTATAGCTGAGTGACACCTCCTGTGTTTCTGCAGTTATAGCCTGTTCAAATATTGAATGTTCATACTTGCATTAATAATGCTTCATTCAAATTATTAAAATATTTCATCTTAAAGCATGCACAATGGCAAACACAACTGCATTGGTATTTGACTACTGTCTAGTACAGGCAAAGAGATCTTAATTGGTAGTATCTAGGTCTTTTGGCTTTTCCGAGTTAGGGAGTCGCCACAATGGAACTCCAGTCTGCTAATGATTGACAGAGGACTTTTACGGTGCTGAGTTGCCAGCCCGATGCCCAACCTTCAAAGAAGGCACACCCATTCACACACCTACCTGCATGTCTTTAAACGTCACTCGCCCATGGGGAGGACATGGAGACTCTGCACAGAAGGCACTCCAGCCGAGAATCTAACGAGAGAACCTCTTGCTGTGAGGGGACAATGCTAACCGCTGCACCACCATGACCATTCAGAGAGATCTTAAAGGACAACTGCACCCACAGACAAAAAAAATTCATCATGGTTTGGCGTTTCCTACATTTAACACCACTCTGGGACTATTTAGAGCTTTTTAGATATTTTTATACACAATTTATGACTCTGACCACATGGGGTGTGGCATCTTGAAATAATTCTGACTGTTTAGTCTGCTTCTAAGTATCCCAGAATGCATTGTTTGTCTCCAAAAAAAATTGCATCAGATCTGCCATGTTTTCCCTAAAGCTCCTGTCAGTGCACTGATTTTACAGGCATTCACTGCTGTTAGTCACCTAATTTTGGTTAAAATATTATCCTTTTTCAGTGACTACTTCAAACACTAGTGCAAATGCTACAGAACAGAATTGAAAAGTGCATTTTATTGCTCTTTCTTCTTAGAGATGCTAACTTGATTTCTTTTGTGAAGGCTGAAATCAAATTCTTCAAGGTATCTCCCCTTCACACCTACCTTCCCTAGCTGTCAAAGAGCTATGGGTAATTTGACCCATTATCTGCGTGTGATTGACAGCTCACATCAGGTGACCAGACTAATGTACTGTTTTCTTGTCGGACTTTCCTTCCTTACAGTGGGAGACTTTGTTGCACTCCTAACAAATTTAGAACCAAGCTCCATAGCACTGGGAATAATCACTGTTTTGCAAAGCATCAAACTCGCACTTATTTTTCCTTCCTGTTTGGTTAAATAGCTAACGAATGATGCACTAAACACGCACATTTCCCAGACTTGCATGACATATAAACACAATATTTCACAGACTTGCATGACAGCACCCACATGCTTCTTTTTAAGTGGTAATTTAAGAAAATTACGGTATTGCATACTTGTAATCCGATGTAGTTCTGTTTGATTTTAATTGACAGACATCTGCTTCTTATGTAAAAACATGCAATTATGTCTACGCATGGTCATTGCAAATTTATGCTCTTAGTTTTTGCAGCTGTTACTGTGCTTCTGCCTGTACTTTGTCACATATCGGTAGGGCTCTCAGAAAAGTGAGATTATAGTTTGACATTTTTGCTAGGTTAAAAGTAGGCTGGGCAAGTCAGCTGTAACATCACAATGTGGGAGGTCACTGTTCTATACAGCATGCAAATCGGGTGGGAATTACATCACTTTGGGGGAGGAAACATCCTGGTAGCTAGAGCAAGAGCTCTGGCAGATGTGACATCATTTCATCACCGAGATGTTTTTCAACTTGGTTTTCAAAGTGAAAGTAAAACAGTACGGAATGGTAGGAATCCTAACAGGGAAAATAGTTGAGTGGATTAGTTTTTAAAGCTGCATGGGTGATTTGTCTATGCTGCATCAACTAACTGGGACTAAGAGACAGCAGGTTGAGCAATCTGCTTTAATATCCCGTTGTCCTTTTAATTGGTGTTCGTATAAATATTTTGTCATAAATTTTACATTTTTTTTCTAAATGCCTTTGCAACCAAGTAGCACAGACAGAACTGCTGGATGAAGAAAATGTTGCTGATATGTGTAACTTGAGTGGTTGCTGAGATAATTGTAAGTTGTTAAAATATTGCAAACTTAATAGTTACTGTATTTATTGTAATTTATAAAGCTGTTTAAGACCTAAAACCCAAAGAACAGCATTGCTATAAAAATGTGTGGTGAAGAGTTTGCCATTTATACTTCAGTAATTCTAATGAATATGGAGTTATGAACATTTGTTTGAGATGTGAGGACAAACGTTGATTAGTTACGGTATAAACTGTCAGAGCTCCATTAGAGGAAATTTTAAGGCAGTAGATAACTATAACAGAACATTTTTTTCTCTTTAAACTTCTCTGTGGGTTACCAGATTACCTCAGAGCTGACGGATCATACGGCAAAATCGTTATCTCCTCTCTGTCCTTTTACAAAATAATTCCATATAGCATCAAACCTAGCTTAAACTAGTACAATAATGCACGTGCGTGTGTGTGAAGAGGAAAAATGTGTAATCAGTTAAGTAAATACCTATGCCCTTCAATCAGATGGCTTTTGATCAAACTGTACCACCATAAATGCTATTTACCACTTTGGCAATGTACTTTCAAAAAATATAAAAAGGCACAGTTTCTTTTAAAAATAGGCATTTTGGACCACTAACCATAATTTATTGGTCCAGAAGAGTAAAACTGACATTTTTGTGGATTACCCTAACAGACCTTTTCAGGTACTATTCGGTAATTTAAGTGTTTGTTTTGTGTGATGCACCTTGGGTATCAGTATTTGGACCTTTTGGTTATGGGATTAATTAAAGATTTGATGCACGAACATCCATCCCTGTCTGAATGTAGTACTTTGCATAATGGTGTAGTGATTTTGAATGCAAATAATGCAACCTAAACACTGAAAGGTTCTCCAAAGTAATTGATGGAATTGAATAACAAAAAAATTTAAAATACTGCATTCTGGTTCTACAGCAGTAAGTCTAGGTACTTTTTGACAGAATAATCCCACCGCAAATGCAAACATCCTTTAGATTAGTTGCCTCAAGTTTATCTAGAGAGAGGGATTGATCAACAACTACATTTTCAGTATCCCAGTAAAGTACAGTTGAGCAGTCCAGGAAGTTGTCGGCCACTCATAGTATCCAGGAACTTTATTATGTAAGGATGGAGGGGGGGGGGGTTAAAAGTACTTTTTTCTCGTAAGTTCATTACTAAATTCCCAAAACTTCCAGGATTATTTTGCGCACCAAAGTTTAAGCTCAATAGTAGTTTTATTTATATTTATATTTATATATTTCATTTCATTCGTGGAATGAACTTGAGCCCTTCAGAAAGCAAATTGAAATGTCCGTTATTCAAATCATTGCAACTATATAATTATAGAGATTAAATTTATTGAAAGTGTCCTTATAATTGTCCCTCATAATTTGTCCATCAGTTATCTTGTCCCTTGAGTTGACCCCCCCCCCTGTAGCCATAGCCCTGGTTATACTGGGGGACATTCCTTTCTTTTAATCTCTCTGACTTGGAAAGGGGGTATATTCTAAAGGGTCTTCCCTGTCCACATGAATTTCATCCAACCTGTTCACATGGGGTGATTTAGGGGCCATTCTGATGGCCATCATTTACTGGCGTATCAAATTGTTTATGCCTATTACTACTACTACTGCTGTTAGTATTTTTAGGCAAGGGATAACTCCTATTCTCCCTATATTCATCCATCTCTTTCAATTTTCCTGTTGATGTTAAACATTTTTCAGCAATCCTTTTCCTGACATCAGAATATTTGTGTTAACTGTAAACATACTATCCCATGTAACCCTGTCATTAATGGATTTTATCATATTGTATAAAGTTCCCATTTCGTTCTCATTACGCTTTATTATGGCTCTCATTAGGTCCATTCTACACCTATCAAAAATTCCTAACAAGTGTTGTATACTTCTCAAATATTTTCATAAATTAATATTTGAGAAATGGTGTGATGTTTCATGTAATGAGGTTTTTATGTTCCAAGAATGATTAATTTTTTGGAATGTTAATTGACCAAGATGTTTTTATTGGTGCTTTTTGAATTTGAGTGTAGTCAAATTACTGCTGCTATCATAGTATGTCCATCTGTCGTCTGTTGCATATAGGACTAAAACGCAGGATTTAAGTTAGTGTTAATGATTTTTTTGTTGACTTCAATAAAGTTACTGGATACTACAAGTAAACGATTCCTTCCTGGAGTGCTCAGTTGTGTTTTTTGTTTAATGGTTTTGTGTTGAGCACTTATCCATGCAGAATATCTCAATACCGAAAGCTTTCATTTGGCTAAAAAATTTCAGGTAGACTGTCGCACTTTGTGTTAATGGTAAAAGAGCTATAGCCCTTAATTTACTCTTCCCTTACTTTTTGAATGTTTTGCAGTTTGTTTCCCTAACTTCAACCCAAAAAGCTTCTTCATGGTACAGCAAGTGAAGTATTCCGATTTTTTATTTCACTTGCTGCAGGTAGAGAGCGCCACTATACCTTGCTTTCAAAAGCCAAATAGTTGTCAATAACGGTGTGTGCCAACTACTTTCTAAACTCCTTTAATATGTAAATTTTTAAATGAGAGATGGCTTGTACCGCCCCCCCCCCCCAGCAAATCAATTGTCAGTTGTGATTTCAGGCAACTGATTTAAAACTACCCTTTAGAGTTGCAGTAGCAGAAGAATCACATGGGGGGTGGGGTACTTACACCTAGAGGAATCCACCTCATGATGATCATGGCATTACACAATGTAGAGGGTTTACAAAGAAAGTGAAAGACTATCTAGATGAAACTTGCAAAAGTCATTGCTACAATGACCTTGGCTAATATCTGTAACTGTATGGTGCTGCTAATACCCTTGAAATAAATATGAACGTGTCTTTGGTAATTTTAGAAGAAATTAAATGGATTCTCTTAACATAAAGTCATTATAAATACCCCATTGCTGATTATTGGGAGGCTGGATGGAACATTAACTCTGCTGAAAGCAGGAAAGCCAAGCATATAAAACACGCTGACATGGACATCAGTTAAGCGTAGTGCACATATGACCTAACTAAACTATATGTAGTTAATGGTGGTAAAGCACCAACTTCAAGTTTTAAAGTGCTTATTTTGTAAGCACTAATCATTCTGCAAAAAGAGAAGTATGTATAACAAAATGGGGAAAAAAAAAAAACTTTGAATATATATATTTCAGACATGAAAGGTTATTTAGTAGTCGGCATTTTGGACTTCATGAGATATCAAAACATAAATTGCTACACAGTGCCAAATGAGAATGAGTTACAAGTACAACTAAGTTGCAAGAATGTAGAAAAACATTTTTGGGCAGACGTTAAACTGCAGTTAAATGACTGCCAGATGAACTCTGTAAATCTGTTACCTCAGCTGTATAACATAGTAGCTAATCAGCCCATTGGTGAAGTAGAAACGGAAGCAACAAAGCTCTAACATAATGTGTCTGACCAGTCAGCAGAGCAGCACAGTTCTGATGTGTCAATTGTTGGCTTGTTAGGAAAACAGAGCAAAGACTACATACCACAGTTAGTCAGTGAAATCCCTTGCATATCAGCTGTCAGACACAAATCTTTGGCTTGTAGGCTCCTCTATTCCTCAGTAGTAGGGATCTCACCGAACTGCCCAGTAGAACATCCGTAGCACAGTTGGCAAGATGACAAAAATAACTGAGACAAGACTACACATTTGAATATCCAAACCAAAGTCCAAGCAAATAACTAAATAAATCTGTCTAAAAACCGAGATTTGCTTAAAGGCGGTCATTGTTACCATAGGTTCATGGGTAGGTACTACGCTATCGTCCCAAGGGCCTACATAAGCCTAGCCAATAAGGTTCCATGGCTTACGCCACCCAAGAAAGTTATTTTCCTGTGCCACTTTCGAGCAGAGACATAGAAGTGATCCCGAGGGTGCATTTCCTATTTCCTATCCACTCAAGATTTTTCTTGACTGCTAATGAAGAACTTTGCTTGACATAGAGATGGGTAGCCTGTTCCAGAGTATGGGAAGTCTCTGGGACAGGAATCTATCTGTCCAGCATGTCCTGTTTATTGTGGTGACAAGGTTTAGGTTCCTAGAGCGTGTAGCTCGGAGGATTGGGATTTCTTTAGGTGTAGCATGTCCAACAGCTCTGGGTTTGACACAGCTGTATATGTCAGGCAGAGATCACCTCGGGAGTAGGCGATAAAGCTGGAGTTTTTTGAGGCGGTCAGTGTAGGGCATTTGTTTGAGGCCAGTAATCCTCTTTGTGAGGTACGTCTGTGGCCTTTCCAGCTGCTGCAGATGTCTTGTGAGGTACATTCCAAAAGGGGCATTGTACTCTATAATGGGTCTAATGAGTGTCAAGTAGAGGGGAACAATGACTTCATCATAAAAGGGTTCTCATCCAGGAAAGAGGTGTGTGCCACGTAGGACTTCCTGACTACTGTGGCAATGTGACTATCAGAGGAGAGACTACTGTCCATCTGGGTCCCAAGGTCTCTTATCACGCATTCAGTGTTGAGTAGATTGCTACCTATGTGCTAGCTCATGGGTACAGAGTTTTTTTTACCAAAGGGGATGACACTGCAATTTTTGGCATTGAGCTTGAGGCCATGGCTCTGACACCAGGAATCTGTCTCAGCGAGGCCCTTCTGTAGGATGTCCACATCATTTGGGGACTTTACTATGGCTCCTAATTTGCAGTCATCTGCGAGCTTCGTTAGCCAGAGACCTTCTGTGTTAGCCTGTACTTCAGAGAAGTAGATACTAAACGGGAGAGGTCCCAGGACGGAACCCTGTGGTACTCCACTTATCACTGCTTTGAGGTCAGATTTGGAGTCTGCAACTTTTACAGTGTGGGTTCTGTCAGTGAGCCAGTTGGCAACCCATCTTGTGACATAGGGATTTATACCTAGTTTAGTGAGTTTAGCTCTAGCTGTAATTCTAGAATGGGGGATGGTGTCGAAAAACTTGGTGAGGTCAAGATAGGTTGTGTGAACCACCTTACCCTCATCTACGGCTTTGGTGACTGCCTCAAGTCGATCAGGTTCAGGAGGCATGATCTGCCTTTCACAAACCCGAACTGGGTGGGATCCAGAGTTTGGAGGTTACCAATGTCTTTGTTAGAGTTCCATGATATGTTCCATGGCCTTGCAGACCAGGCTCGTCAGGCTAATAGGTCAATAGTTCCTGGGATCAGTGGTGGCTCCCCCTTTGTGGAGTGGGATAACTGTTGCTGTGCACCATTCAGTGGGCACAAAGCCTGATGCAAGGCTATTATTGAACATGGTGCTTAAGTGGGGAGCCGGTTCGTTCTGAAGTTAGTGTAAAACGCAGCTTGGGATGTTGTCCGGTCCCATGGATGCTGTGTTTTTGGTTTTAGAGAATGCATACCTGCGTAGTTGTGATTACAGGGACACTACATTCTTCCTGTATAGATATGGGCCCTTTAGTGGGTAAAGTTAGAGGGGGGTAAAGTGGGTATAGTGGGTAAAGTTAGAGGGGAGTAAAGTGGGTAAAGTTAGCATGCTGAACCTATCTGACAGGAAGTTGGCAATATCAGTTGGTTCTGTAATTTTCTTGCCTTTGTGCTGTAACTCGGAGCAGTTCTGGGTGTTGCCATCGAGATTCTTGACATGGCTATAGAATGCTTTTGTTTTTGCCCTTGGAATTATTGGTGATTTGTTTTCGTAGCTAGCTAGCTTTGGAGGATCTTATAAGGGATCTCAGCTTCTTACTGAGGCTGACCAGGGAGCTCCTCCACTCATGGGATTTTACTCTCTCTCGCAACAGTTTTCTTCCCTCTGTTGTACAGTTTGTTTATGGCAGGGGACCACCAGATTTGCTTCCTTTTTTTGGAGGATAGCGTCTTGGTTCCGTTTGGTATAGCACAATCCATGCACTCGTAAGTGCTTAGAGTGTGTTTGTGTAGGATTCAGCAGTTGTAACTGTGTTGTCCATCTGCATGGGTGTCATGAAGTTCACCACTTCTGTCTTAAGCATGAAGTTGGCTTTGGAGAAATTTTTTACTATGGTTTCCTTAATGGGGGGTGGTAGTGGAATGTGGATATCAAGGGTGATTAGCTTGTGGTCGGATCGGACCAATGAGGAGTTGACTTCATGTGTGGAACACCGGTCACTCATGTTGGTAATGACTAGGTCTAGGATATTGGTGCCCCTGGTGGGGGTGTGGATAAGTTGATCAGGGCATTGGAGTTTATAAATTCCAGAAAGCGTTGAGCTAAGGGGTTGGTACATGAGTAGTTTTCCCAGTTAATGGTGCGGTAGTTGAAGTCGCCCATTATTAGGGTGTGTGGTTGAACCCTAATATTTTCCAGTACATCAAGAAAAGAGGAGTGGGAATCCTGGGGCATGGTGGGGGATCTGTAGCAAGCTACAATTTGGATTGCAGTTTTGCCCAGAGTTAGTTGCACTTGGATAACCTCGGATACATTATGATGAGCAACTAGCCTGGAGGTGTATCCTTAATGAATATGGACACGCCTCCGCCTTTGGTGTTTCGCTCCAGGTTACATGGCTAAAAAGTGTGGTATGAGTTATAGCCTGGTAGTGCAGGGGTGCTCTCCTGGAGCCTTGAACCAGGTCTCGGTCACTGCACAGATATCTATGTTCTCCATTTTAAGGAGTGCCTCAAGTGAGTGCATTTTGAGATTTAGACTTCTAGCATTGAGTAGCATTACCCTCAGTTTTTGCTTGCCTGTTCCTGTTATGGTGGTGAATTTATTTGAACCTTGCCTAAAGGCACTAGGGGCAGCAAGAACCTTAGCCAGTATCCGGAATCCCAGATGAGACACGTGCAGGCCATCTGTGGCAAAGCATTGTGGTCGGTCGACCATGTCATCTCAAGCAAACGGATACTGGATCCCCTTAGAATGACACCAGAAGCTTAGCCAATTGTTGAAGTCAATTATTTTGTCCTTATCCTGTGGTATCATTCTGGGCAGTGGCAGAATGCTACTCGGGGCTAGGGTCATACTGCCTGGGCTACATGATCGGAGAGCTCTTCCATGTCTCTCTTCTTGTAGTCCAGGGAGGTACATCCTCAGGTCATTCACACCAACATGGACAGTGACAGAGTCATATTGTACTTGTTGTGGAGTGACCTGAGTGAATGGGTTATGTGGCAGATCCTGGCAGCCGACAGTAACCTTCTCCTTGTTTAGCCTGGTAAGTGGGACATCAGTGTGCCTGACTGTAGTCACCTATGACTAGTGTGTTTGGGTATGTTGTTTTGCCTTATTGGCTGTGGTTGAGTGGCACACAGAGTCTGTGGGCTATGTGTCATTTGGGTTGTGTTGGGGGATGGAGGTTGCTTGCGTTTCTGCTTTGGCGGTCTCTTGCTTTAGACAGATTTATTATTGAGAGCCTCTGCGAATGTTTTTGTTACTATGTGTGGATATTGAGAGCCTCTGCGAAATGTTTTTGTGTTACTGTGTGTGGATTTTTGTGGTGTAGATTTAGTGAGACTATGTGATTGGTGTGGTGCAAATGTTTACCTTCTCCTCAGGACTGTCAAGTTCAGTCTTGGTTGGAGACAGCTTTACCGTCGATTTGGCTAGATAAGTGCGTCTCTCGCAGGTTGTAGTGTTGGGGGGTGGTGGGAGGAGAGGTTCGTCTATGTACGAGGCAATTTCTACATTGCCTCAAGATGCCCAGATTCATCAGATAGACAGGAGAGAACACTGGGAGCTGTCCCTTGGACATGCCTGAATAAAAAACTATTTTCTTCCTAGATAAGTGAGGAAAGTGAGTACAAGAGTTGTTTTTCTCTAAGCAAGTGAGAAGTTAAGTACAAGGTAATGAGGAAGATTGCTATAGAAATTAGTAGCTTATTTAGTGCTTACAAGTGCTGAGCACGAATAAGCAAATTTAAGTGCTAAAACTAAGAATCTGTATCTGCACTAGAAGAGTTACAGGACAGAAACAAGTGCAAATGCAGGCTTTCAAATCAGAAAGTTGAGAGAGATGGAAGAGATTGCCCAAACTGCCAATAACTACAATTTATGGGCCAGAACCACTCCTTATGTGGTAGACAGGTTACTTAGTGCTTACCACCATTCCCACTGATGAGCTAGAAGGCTTTCCTCCAACACAGAAAGGCTTGGGGGGCTCAGAAGTTTACATACGGTTCTGGATACAGCAAATCTCTATCTGGAACACTAGTTGTAGGAAACGGGCTTACATTTTTTTTGTTTTCTCTTTTTACAGAAAAGTAGCAAAAACAGTAGTAAAAACAATTCACATGCAGTGCAAGCTAGCACATTTGAGTATGTAGCAATGTTAGACCAAACACAGTTTAAAAAATGCAATTAAATTAAAAAGGACTAAAAGCAAGTGCATAAAGAGTTTTAGGTAGAATGTGGTAAAGAGATGGGACTGGAAGTGTCCCAGATCAAATCTACAGTGGGGCAGGCAACTGCAGAAGCCACCAAATTTCAACAGATCTAAGCAACAACTAACAGTACAAACTCTAAAGAGATCTAAGCAACAATTAAACTCTATAACCAAAAAGTATACTCTGCTCTGTATATTTGCAGATAGTCTAGAAGGCAGTCTCTCAGAACACAGGTTCCAGCAATTAAATGCAGGCTGTTACTAACAGGTCATATTAAGTGGTCCTTTGCATTAAGTCGTTTTTATGATCTGTCTGATGTGAATCAGATGGGAGTTGTGGCAGAAGCAGTAAATAAAGCTAATGCATGTCCCTCACTTGCCAGAATTAATTCAGAACATGTCCTACTCTCCATGACTCATTTTACTTTGAGCTGCATTCTTGAACATTGGTGCTTCAGAAGAAGGTGGTGGTATATAATAGTACATTCAGATGTTCTTCATATTGATCACTGCTGCAGTAGCCTTAGCTTAGTTTTATTTTGCAAAAGGTACAACAGCCAGCCACCTGGCTTCCAAAGCTTTTGTCAAGCAGCTCGAGCTCAGCTGACTAAAAGTTAAGTTTGGCCACAAAGTCCTCCAGATCTTTACTGCTGCCAAAGAGTGTGCTCCTCTGAAGCTTTTGAGGATAGACTGCCGGCGTGTGCTTTCCATAGGTGAGCAGATGATAAGAAATTCCTCCATCTTTTTTTTTTCTTTCTTTACTGATGGTTTTTATTCCTTTCCTTTCCTTTAAAGCTAGGAGTGTTGTGTTTTAACGGATTGTCACGAGACTGTAGCATACTTTTAAATGGAGCACTCTGTTTCTGTCAGTTTAAATGGAGTTATCCAACAGATATTTTGTCACAGAAAAGTTTATGGTTGGGGCTGCCATAGTGTTGAAAGTGCTTTTTGCCTTATTTTTTGACCAAAAAAAAAACTTTTTGTGGATTGATAGTCTTACTAGTTTGCTTGTCATCCCTAGCATAGAGGTACCATTTTTGGCTTTACCATGGAATACATTGCCATTCCCATGGTCAGTCCTTCCAGTCACAAAATGAAAAAGTTAAGCAAACAGTCTTGGCCACCACAGCAGGCTAGCGATTTTTGCCTCTGTCACAAGTGAGTAACTGTGCTGTGGCACTTTTGTGTACCCTAGACCCAGTCATCTTTTTAATCCGGATCCCTATAGTGTAGCACCTACAGCCACTGTAGACCAGGGGTTGGCCACATCCTCTCTGGCTGCTTGAGTCCCTTCAGTGTCAGTCTTAGAGAAGGGAACAGTGGAGGTTTTGCTGTTGTGCCAGAATGCTGTGCCCATCCCTGAGGAAGCAACAGCTGCCATTAATAACATAGTTGGCCCCATTTTTTCCTGTCCAGAAGAAACAGAAAACCAAGCATGTATATATTCCTCCTCAAATTTCTTTGAATGGGAGTCGTTTACTGGGACTGACTCAGAGTTTGATCCAGGCTATTGATCCTTTTGTAGAGTAGGTTCCTGTAAAAGAAAAAAAGGATGCCTCCTTTTATGAAGAGATTCAAGATTCTGAATCTGAACAGGAAGATGCAGAGATTGATTCAGGGTTTTGTCTTTAAGAGTTCTGATTCAAACTCAGAGGAGAGAGCTCTTTTTGATTCTTCCTGTGGAGTTTGTTTTTCTTAGTTTATTGCTAGAATCTTGCAGTGTTTTCAGTTAGAGAACACTGAGGTTTCTCAGTCGCTCAAAAATACCGAGTTGTTACGGAGGGATTTTCCAGAACTTGCACTCATTCCTGCTGTACTGTCTGCTTTAGAGGATGTCTTAGTGCCTGCAATGTTCCTCAGTCATCCAACTGTCCCTAAAAAGGCAGATAGGATGTAATAAAGTTCCTAAGTCTCATGTTTTACACACTGTTCCCAAACCTGGCCCAGCAGCAATAGCCTTGGTTGACTCCTCTGCTGCTAAGCATTTAGTTACTTTCATTCCTACCTTTTCTAATAAGGACGGGAAAAGTATAGATGGGTATGGGGAAAAATTGTATACTTCTGCAACTTTGCATTTTAAATTGTCAAACTTGTATGTTACTTTTTTTTATTCTGAAAGTATGAGGAATGTTGTCTGCAGTGTTTTCTTTTGAAGAAAATTCTGCTTTTAATTTTTTTTTTCTTTTGCAGTCAGTGCTAATTGCAGTGTGTATCACTTGGTTGATACTTCTTCCAAGGCTATTGCCACTTTTACAGTTTTAAGGAGATTTGCTTGGCTCCATTCCAAGAACCTTCCAGATGATAAAAATAAGATGTTAAATTCTACCCTGGATAGAGATTGTGTGTGGCCCTTCTGTGATGAAAGGGGCAAGCTGATCCAAGGAATCTCTCTAAGATTTTCAGCCCTCCTTTCCCAAAATTTTCAAGGCATTTTCTTTCTTCAGTTTCGGCAAAGAACAGAATAAGTGTCTACAGAATTCGGGTAAACCGACTTAAGAAATGGCAAGGCAAAGTGGTTCCAAAAAGAAGTCTCGGACCTCAAAACCAAGAACACTAAAAGCCTAACTGTTCAAGAGACCTTCTAAACCCCTCCCTCCCCGGCCGCCTTCCTCTTCCAGAAAGTCTGTGTCTCCATTTTGCTCTCCAACAGGTTCTGAAAAATCAATTTGTCTAAAACATTCATCAGGGTTAGATATGGTGGTAGTGGGAGGAAATTCCTCTCTTACAGGGGGTCATTCCTCACTCTGCAGATCAGACTGTTTGTTTTTTTCCCCCACCTATTCTTCACATGCTGTCCCATGGAGTGATGGAACCAGTTCCTCCTTCCCAGGTGGGGAAGAAGTTTTATTCAAGGATGTTCTTGGTCTTAAAGTAAGAGAATGCTTTGAGACCAGTTACGAATCGAGCTTTCCAAAACTTTTTTTGATGGTGCCCAAATACAAAATACAACCTGTTGCCTCATCTTCCTCCCAGGTTTCTGGTAAGACTAGATGTAAAAGATGCTCATCGCATTACTGTTCATCCAGACTTAATGCTTCAGGCTTTTTTTTTAATATGATCAGATGCACAATCCGTTCTCAGCGTTACCCTTTGGGCTAGCCACTGCACCTAAAGTGTCAAGTGTACAGCTGCCTAGTTTGCGTATCTTTGCAGAGTCTTTCCTTTTTTTTTTTTTTTTTTTTTTTTTTTTATTTCCGGAATCTTTGTCTTGGGTGAGAGGTCTTTGGCACAAGTTGGGATTCCAAGAGAACTTTCAAGCCTTTCTTGACCCCCTCACACGGGATCGTGTTCCTGAGATGTCACCTAGACATCTCTGTTCAAAAGAGCTTTTCATCCACAGGAAAAAAAATAGATCTTTTATTTAGATCTATTTCTAAGGTTTATCACTCAAACTTCAGTCACTTTGAGGAATACCTCAGTATTTTGGGTCTTGAGATACCCCTGGCAAGACTCCCCATGAGAAAGATATAATAGTATTTGAAATATCTTTGGTTCCAACATAATCACCCTCTATCTTTTCAGATCCCAATACTGGGGTTTGTTGGAAGAGAAATCACTTGGTCGAGACAGCAGATATCCTTTAAGTTAAGGTCTCCCCTTCTCCCTTAGTCGGTCATCACAGATGTCTGACATTACTTGGGGAGCAGTTTCTGCAGAGAGAAAAGTGCAGGGGGGGTGTGGGACACCAAAGACAGGCACAGGCTCATAAATATCAAGGTGCTGCTTGCCCTAAGCAAGGCAGTCTGTTCTTTGAACCATCTTTGGTCCCAGGAACCTCTTAATGTGGTTAATGGACAATACTGCAGTGATGTGGTACATCGGCAATCAAGGGGGAACCAGGTCACACCCCCTTTGGAGACTAGTCATGTTGACTTGGCGTATAACTTCACAACAGTCCTACTCTACAGGCATCCAATGTCCTGTCAGTGGAAAATTGTGTGGCAGATAAACTGAGCAGGACCGAGGCATACTCACAAATGGAAACTAGATCTGGGGGGGGGTCTTCCAAAATTTGATCCATCTGTAGGGATTTCCTCAAGTAGACCTCTCTGCCTCCTGTTTGAACAATCATTTGGCAAAATTCTGTTCCAGGAATCCATGCAAAAAGGCCTGGAAGACGTATGCATTTTCTTTTGACAGTGATGTTCCTGTATGCTTTTCCATTGAGTTTCAGTGTACTTTTTGAAGGTTCGGAAGGAATCCCCCAAGATCATAGTGCTGACTCCTTTCTGGTCCAGACAAATGTGGTTCTCCTTGCCTTTGGAAATGACCGGTGGAAATTCCCACAAGCTTCCTCACGGAGTGGATCTACCCACACAAGAACAGGGCTGTTTTTATACACCAAATCAGTCCTCTTCAGTTGACTGACTGGATGATAGGGTCTTGATTCCTTTTGGGCACCTGCTGTCTATGTTCATCAGGTACTAAGAGGCAAGAAAGCCTGCAACTTGAAAATGTATTTATATTAACAAATGGCAAATTGGTTTCTAGTTGGTGCCAACAACATAACCAGCACCCAATCCGGGCTTTTTGTTGGTTTTACAGTATGTGTGAGTTACTATCCTATGCCCTGCTTTTTCCTCTGTTCAGTTATTGGCCATTTCAGCATGTCTGCCCATGGATCCTCTTAACTGCTTTTTATTGAAAATGTTAAAACATTAATATAGAATATGTATATTTGTGTTCTATTTCTATCTAAAAGAACAATAAACTCAAATTATTTACAATGGTGTTTACTGTGAAACAAACCTTTTTAAATGAAAAAAGAAATGATGAGAGTAGTTCATTTTATTAGTCTGTTTATCCAGCAATTCTTTGAATTTCAGCCATATATTATATGAAGAGGTGATTCTGGATATTCTTGTCTTTGTCATAAGTTCAAGATGACAAACTTCAGTTGCCATGTGTACAAATTCCTTCATAGTAGTAGTAGTAGTAGTAGTAGTAGTAGTAGCCTGATTTCTTCCAGTTCTTGGTGATGAATCTTCCTGCTAATGTTAAGATACTCCATAAAAGAGGGCATTTTATTTTCATGACAAGTGGGAATAGGCGCATTAAATAAGATTTGGTCAGCGTAAATTTATCATTAAAAAGACTGAGAGAATTCATATTATCCTAATATGTTTTCAGTTTTATACAGTCATAAAACGCATTCTACCAGTCAGCTTTAACATTTTAGTTTACATCCAGCATCCTATTTCTTTATTAAAAATCAGTTCAGCTTTATGTGCTGTGGTAAAGTTTCTAAGAACTTCCAAGATAATATCCTTCACCTTGGTGATTTAAGTAGTTTTGTTTTGAAATTGGCATGGTCATCTTCACCTGGGGAGTTAAGTTTAAAATGATCCCAGTAGCTTTCTCTGTGGCTTACTGTTGAAAGTACCTTATGTTCTAGATGTCACTTTCCAATTATATTCTGGTGCATTAGAGTAACGAGTAAGTCAATGGAAGTGGGGAAAGAATTTCTAACTGGTTGCATTAGATTTTTGTATTAAATTTTATGTTCAACCAGTTGTCTGTAATTTTGAATTTCTAACCACATGTATTTGATGCAGTCAACATTTTGTAACTTCCCATTGTCTAGTAGTTAACAGGTTTTTGTATTTAAATGTAGTCATTGTGAAATGCGTTTAATACTGAGTGTAGGCAGTTGGAAATGGAGAGGAAATCTATGCTTTATATTCAAGGTTCCTGAAAATGAAAATTTTAAAGGAGGTTATTATATTAATAAGAGTTAACTGGTTTGTTTTGTATTTTTTTTTTTTTTTTTTTTTTTTTTTTTTTTGTAAAAGACTTTTGACTAACCAATAACATTTATTAGTAGCTATTTTAGTATATGATTTTGTTAAATTATTGGATTTACACCAAATACCTCCTTGAATATCTTTCCATCTGGCATTATAATTTATTTAACCAAGAAATTCTTAATTGATGATAAGGAATGTAATTTTAAATCTGGAAGACCAATGCCCAATATGTAATGTGATGGTTTTAAAGCAAATATAGGCTTATTAGGAAACCATAAAAATCTCAAACAAAAAAAAAATTATACTATATATTTTTTGGGAGTTTGAGAGGGATTGTAATTATGTATAGCGTTTTATGAAGGATAATCATATTTTAATTTAAGGAGAGTCTCTCCCATAGTGAAAAAATATATTCCATTTATTAAGAGCTTGTTTTATGGAATTTAACTTGTAATGGTTGTTTAATCTTTAATATTAATCAGACAAGATTATCCGTAAGCGATGTTACCGTTTTTCACCATGTATATTATTCTTATTCTTATTAACAGGTAGTATTTTAGTCTTATTTTCCATTAAAACTGAGTACCAATTTCTTCTGTAATGTTTCTGTTGCTTGGAATGCTACAATGAGGAGAACTGCAATCAGTCAAAGTTAATAGGGTGTTATCTGCAAAAAAATTGTATTTTGGGGATTAGATAATTAGTATGCTTTTGTTTTTATTTGATCTTACATAATTTGTAAAAGGTTCCATAACTATAGCAAAAAGCAATGGGAACAAGGGGCAACCCTTTTTACTGCTTTTAGTAATCACAATTGATTGGGAAATATGTGAGCCTATGTTAATGTATGCAAAGGAGTTTTTATAGAGAAGTTTGCAATTTTTCCAAAAGATTTCTTGCAATTAATCATTCCTCCAGTAGTAATATAGTAAGTACTCAGAATTAACTGAATCAAATGCACTATTGATATCCAGACTAACCAAAGTTGGTTCTTTTGTTAATTGTAAGTATAATCAGTTATTGATAGTTGTGTCTTTCGGCTTTTCCCGGTTAGGGGCCGCCACAGCGGAACTCCAGTCCGTTAATGATTGGCAGTTGATTTTTACGTGCTGAGTTGCCAGCCCTAATGCACAACCTTCAACGAAGGTACGTAGTATTCCCTTGATATTATCTTGTGTGTTCCTGTTCATTATTTATCAGCAATGGAAGAAATTGTTTTGTTATAGAGGTGTATATTGCCAAGAATATTTTATAATCTACATTTAATAATGAAATTGGTCTATATGAAGAACAGTGTGTTGAGTTCTTGTCTGGATTTTAGGGTGTATTTCCAGGGTGGTGGTACCTTCATAAGTCCTTCAATGAAAATACCTTTAGTAAAACACTCAAAAGCATCCTTGGCCATAAATTTGTATACTTCAGGTATTATACTTTCATTTCCAGGTGCCTTATTGGGTTTTAATTTATTAATTTGAATTTTGAGTTCAGACATTGATATAGGCTTGTCATTTTTTTGATCCTCTGACCGTTTTCGGTGTATTTTTTTTTTTATGAATGTTTTACTTGGGTCTTGTGTAGCCATTGTTGGCTTGTGTTGATTGATCTTATTAGACCTGAAAAAGTCCACATCATCCATTTCAGTAACATTTTTACTAATAGAGGAGTATAATTCTTTGTGATTTAGATTTAACAATCATTTTATTTTAGTAGCAAGTATATGCATGGATTTGGGATTCATGGAATATTAGTTATTTTAATGTTTTCTAAATGTATCCTAGTTTTGTAAACTTTTAAATATTTACTGTTTAAGCTATTTATTCTGTTTCCTTTTTAACTAT
Organism: Protopterus annectens; assembly: GCF_019279795.1. Lineage (NCBI taxonomy): Eukaryota > Metazoa > Chordata > Ceratodontiformes > Protopteridae > Protopterus > Protopterus annectens. The sequence continues at coordinate 1,823,008,243 of NC_056726.1, read as the reverse complement.
CTAATTTTAACTTGTCAATTTTATCCTGCAAATCTATCAATTATTTGTCCCTTTGTTTCTTTTTTGTGCATACCAACTTGTAATTTTTGCCAAAAAGGTATGCATTGAGAGTCCCATAACAAAAATATTTGCAGTGTTACCGGTATGATTAATTTTTAATTTAATACCCAGTTACAGCCCACTTCAGTGAGGACTTAAGAGGCAGACCCAGGATGTGTATTTATAGTTAACTTTGACCCCTTTCAATAAAGGCTTGTGGAACCAGACTAGTCTGTATTTACGATCGCCTATCCATTCATCCAGGTTACACTTTGTGTCAGGTAGCCATTTTTACTTCCAAAATCTTACACATTAAAAGAGGAATTCTCTGAGAGCCATTTCACCATCGGGTCTTATGTTTTGGAAGAAGTAATAATTCAGTATCATTGAAAGTGCTCAGGTCCCTGATCACTGTTGCCCTTTTAAAAAGGGGTATTTCACCAGTGTGATAGGTGAATGGGTTCCACTGTTTGCTGGATGTCACAATGCTGCATTTATTAGCATTTAGTTTAAGGCAGTGGTTCAAGCAGCATTTGTTGGTGTGTGGTAAGGCCTTTTGGAGAATCTGGAAATCCAATAAGGAGTTTGACATCTCCAGAGTTGACAGCTGTGTGCAAATAGTCATCCACAGGCCCTTGTTGGCAGCATTAATGTCATAAATTAAATATTAAAGAGAAGGGGTCGTAGGTCTCATCATTGGGGGGCAGTTATGATAACCACTCTTTTTGACGAGTGAGCTACCAGCGTGAATAGTTTTTCTTTTTGGTATGCCAATTTGCTCTCTGGTGTTTTACATTTAGTTAGCAAGAATTTGGGAGGATAAGCTAATCTATCAAAGACGTGAATTTTTCAGAGAGGATTTTAGGGTAGATATTTAGCAGAGTATCCGGGACAAAGAAAACTAGTAATACTGATTTTGCTGAAGAGACTCCAATAGTGATAGAGGGAGGAAAAGATAATGGTAGATTTATGATAGTAAGGGGATATTCGCAAACTAGGAGCATTACACTGACATTTATATTCAGTCAAAAACTGCTGATATACAAATTTAAAAGAACTGGTATAGTTGTGGAAAATCTTACCAATAACGGTAGGTGTACTTTCCTTCACTGCTACAGTATCCTTAACTGTATGGGATTCCTTGCCATGAACTCGCGACGTCCAGCCAGTCTTCAAAGACTTCTGAATTTAAAAGGTATGCCGACCATCACCATATGCACCCTGCGTGTACTGTAGGGCAAAAAGGTGATGCTTAGGCTTGCCAAAAACACAACTGACCAGTCCAAGGAACCCAAGACGTAATGTGTATATCTATCTAGGAAGATAAAGAACTAGAGGGAGGGAGTGAATACTGCAGCAGTGAAGGCAAGGATATCTGTTAAGATTTTACACAACTGTGCTATGTCCTTGCCTTCACTGCTGCAGTATTCTTAACTATATGGGAGAGTGCCAGAGCTAGAGGAAACTGAGGAGGAAGGGGCAGAAGAATCCCCTAAAATAGCATGAAGAATTGAACTAGCAAAACCATCCCTAGCTCTAGAGATATCGTCCAACTTGTGCTTGGTAAAGGTATGCACAGACGTCCAAGTAGCTGTTTCCATAATATAATTAGTATCTAAGCCTTTGAAAAAAACACCAGAAGAAACCACAGCTCTAGTAGAATGAGCTTGCAAAAAGGAATGCTCTTGCCATGAAAAGTATAACAAAAGGAAATGGCCTTGGAAATCCAAGAAGAAATAAGTCTGCTTGGATATGGCAATCCCCAAAGATCTAGGATAAAAAAAGTAACTGATCAGTTTTTCTGATAGCCTTGTTCATATCCAAATAAACTCTTAAGTTGCCTGTGCATGTCCAAAGTATGCAGCACCCTCTCTGTCAGCTTGCTGAGGGGGAAAAAGTATGCAGATGAATAGACTGATTAAGAGATGGCTCATTAACCACCTTTGGCATAAAAGAAGGGTTAATTTAATTAATTAATTAATTTTATTTATTTAAATTTGTTGACCGGGAGTGTCCGACTGGACGTGGGTCCATTTTCAGCGGAGGCCCGGGGAGAAAAGCTCCACAGTAAAATAAACAGACAGTAGTTGCATTGGATTACATAGCGATTAACAATTTAACATAGAAATTACTTAAAACATATTTACAGATGAAGAACATAGTACATCAGTAGACAACTAGAATCTTTATCTGTGAAGTACATAACGGGCATTAACAAATGTAACAATGGAAAGTTCCTGCTGTATAATAAGTACTAGGCTTATGAGCATCTGAGCTTGCTATCAAGGACACTGTCATGAAAAATCAAAAAAGGAAGGCAGGCCATAAGGGCCTGCAACTTGCACATGTGTGGCAGACGTGCTAACAAGAACAATGTTGCAAGGAAGCTGAATCAGCAGCCTCATAGGGGGCCTGAGTCAACTTCTGCAAAACAAAGTCAAGATCAAAGGGTGGAGGAACAGGCTTCCTAGGAGGTCTGATATTGGGGACGCCTTTAAGAAATTGTTTCCTCCTTTGCCTTTTTCTCACCTCAAATCTAGAAGCTAGGCAAGCAGAGATAGCTGATAGGTGGGCCTTTAATAGAAGAATATGCCAAACCAGCATTGAGCAACTCCCACAAATGAGAGAGAAACGAAGGAGCATCCACAGTAAGTGGGTCCAGGTTACAAGAGAGACACCAAAAAGAAAACCTTTTTTCCATTTTGGATAAGCAAGAGTTCCTAGTCATAGGTTTCCTGGCCTCCTGTAGGGCTTGCAGCACATCCTCAGAAAAAAAGGTGTCTGCAAAGAATCAAAATCCTATCGCCCGCAATGTCAGTTGAAGGATGGACAGGTGGGTATGGAAAAGGGATCCCTTCTTGCGTGATTAGATCCACCCTGTGAGGTAACTTGTGCTGATTGCCCCTGGCTAGATGCAGAAGAGGGAGCAAGTACTGTCGCAGCCAAAAGGGAGTCGCCAACAAACTTTTGGGAGCATCCTGTTGAATTTTGAACAGGACATTCAGAATGAGAGTAAGAGGAGGGAATGCGTAAAGAATTTCTCCCAAGAGAATGAGAGGGTGTCTGCATTCCATATCAATGGACCTGGGACTCTGGCACAAAAACAGAAGATGCCGTTTGTTCAGACGTGAGGCAAAAAGATCCACGTGAGGAGTACCCCACTGGTGGATAATATCCAGAAACACATCATGTGAAGCATCCATTCATGGAACTGAGTTAAGGACCTGCTCAGAGTGCCTGAGACAGTGCTCTGACCAGAAGGGATGTAAGCTGCCTGCAGAGTCACTTGACAGAAAGATCCCATACCAAAAGTGCCAACTGGAAAAGAAGATTTCGTTCCAACCTGTTTGTTGATATGCCATCACTGTGGTGGTAGTGTTGGTGAATACCGTGAGAGACCCTGGAGAAAAGAGACTGAAAGGCCAGAAGACCTAGCAGAAGACCTCTCATCTCTTTGACATTGATGTACGCCTTCTGACAAGGCGACCACACCCACTGTACCTTTTTAAGGAGACGAAAGTTGCCTCCCATCCCATGTCCGAGGTGTCTGTGAACAATTCCTTGGAGGGAAGAGGGGGGTGAAAATGGATCCTTGGATTCAGAGACAACTGCTAAATCCACCAGAGACATTCCTGTTTGAGGCAAGGAAGGATAGAGACTACAAATTGTGCAGGGTGAACATGTTGAAGTTGCACTGACTTCAGAAATCACAAACTTTCACATATGAAGTTTAGCCAGAGGGAGTATCATAATGGTAGATGCTTTGAAACCCAGAACTCTCAAACTCCCTGGTGATAATGGAAGCCAGAGGAAGAAGAGTGAAAGAAATGAGTTAAGGCCTTTGGAGGGGGCAGTGATGCAAGCATTGGCATTGTCTGAATCCTGCAACCCAGAAAAACAGTGATCCGAGGAGACTTTTTGAAATTTATAGTGAGCCCCAGGCTCTGAAGAAGGGATACAACAAAATGAAGATTTTGCAAAAGGGGCTCTGGAGAGGACACCTGAATCAACAGGCCATCCAAGTAAGGAAACATTTGTATTCCTTGAAGTCTGCAAAAGGCAATCACAGGAGCAAGGCATTTGGTGAACACCCTTGGGGCAGTAAAGGGCAAAGCAGAGAACTGAAAATGCCAGGAAGCAACCGAGAAATGCACAAACTTACTGAAAAAGAAGACTGCTCTGAGTATGTGGATGAGCATCCTTGAGACTGAGACACCATATAGGCATGAGGGAGCAAGAGAGGAAATGGAATCTGAAGGGACAATATCCGAAAGGAAGTTAGCATTTAGAAAAGTGTTTAGATGACAGTGGTCTTTGGGCACTAGAAACAGTTGGGAGTGGAATCCTTTCCTCCTTTGGGACACTTGAACCTCTTAAATAGTACCCTGCGACCAGAGATCTTGAAGAACCTCTGGTAAAAAGGGAAGAGGTTTCCGAGGAGCCTGAGGGAATGCCCATAAACAGAGGATGGGATTTCCGCACCATGAAGTACCCTTGACAAATGATTGACAGAACCCAAGAATCGTGCGTGATTAGAAGCCAAAGGCAAGAAAAATGAATGTGGCTGGGAAGGGATATAGTCGCATGTCGCCTAGTTTGTCCAGAAAGGAAGGCTTCGGAGTCCCCAAAAAATTTGAGTAGCCTTACAGGAGGAGTCAGTTTGCCACTTTTCTTACCTTTTTCATAGAAGGACTTGATTGCGTGTGAATAAAGGCAGGCTTAGCAGGGTAGTTTCTCTGAAATTTAGTCATGGGAGAAACAAACACATGTTTAAGCTCCTGTAAGGCTTTGCCCTTATCCTGAAGGTACTTAAACCAGCAGGAGCTTCCCCAAACAAAAGTTTAGAATCCAGAGGAGCATCCATCAACTTGGCTTTAATGTCATCAGGTAGAAGTTGAAGTCTAAACCAAGAATACCTCCTCATAACTGAACCAAAAACAGCAATCCTGGAAGAGGCATCCACCGCATCATAACTACATTTAATAGAATGACAAACTACCTGAGAGAAAGTCCCTAGCAAGGAAAGAACAGAAGTTTTACCCCAGAAAGTCCCATAGCAAGGAAAGAACAGAAGTTTTACCCCAGAGTCTGGAAAATCAGAAATCAATCAGTTGACCGGTCTGAGAAAGAATAGCCAACACCAACCTAGACATATGGGTCTGATAATAGGCTTAAAGCTAGGGTAGCAGAAGTTCTTTTTGCCCACCCTATCCATAGTTCTGCTAACCTTGTCAGAAGGAAAAACTTGGGTGAAGGAGGCAATTGAGAGGCCTTGTCAGAGGCTACGGATTCTACCGAAGGGTCAGCAGCAGGACATTTTATATTAAAAAGAACAATCCTCCGGAACCCTATAAAACCGGGCTTCTTGGGAGCATGGGGGAGAGAATCGGGTGTCAGAGGCATTGGAGTAAGCATGCAGTAAAGCAGCCAAGACAGGACGACTAGCCACAAGTTTAGGAGAGTCCAAATGCAATAACTCGTGGTGTCTTTAATAGATATCGGAGGGCTGAGTACAGTCCCACAGATTTATTTTACATTTGTTGACCGGGATAGTCCAACTGGATACATGTCCATTTTCAGTGGAGGCCCGGGGAGAAAAGCTCCAACAGTACATAAAGATAATCATTCAACAATAGTAGTAAAGCTTGCTTTACAGTCTGTATACAGTAATACCATCATGAAGGACAAAGATTTGCAGTCAGTCATTGTTGCATACTAGCAAGGATACAGACATTCAGTTATAAGGGAAACAAATTATTGCGTACTGTATTGTGTAGAATATCATAGTGGAGAAGGAGTTGGTTGGGGTTGGAACAAGGACATAGCCATTGTAATGTAAAGTACCGTTTTGAGACTATTAAAAAAAAAAAAAAAAAAGTTCGCAATGGTTCTAAAGTAAATTCAGCTGGAAGTGAATTCCAAGTTTTGCCAACAGAATTTGCAAACAGGGAGTCACCAGCTGAATTGTTGGTTTTGACAGTTTGAATCAGGAGTTTATTAGATGAAGAGGCCTGAGGTTACTAAAGTGATTGATATTTTTAAGTGCCAGAGTATTGTCAGATAGAGAACTTTGTGTGCTACTATAAGTTGATTGGACTGAAGTAAGCTGGGCAGTTCTAGCCACCCTAGAAGATTGAGGTTATGACAGTGGCGTGTTCTGTATGCAGAACTGGTGGCAAATCTAGCAATGTGGTTGTAACAGCTTGAGAGTTTTTATCAGATTTGTTCAAGTTAGTGAGTATATGAGAGGCATATAGAAGGGTAGAAAGTAGATGAGTGCAGGCAATGGCAGGTGTTCTTCGTGTTTCACTGTTGCAGTCATTACATTTGGGTAATCTGCTGGCAGGTTGCCCTCAGTCGGCCTGAATTCCAAAGTCTTGGGTCCTGCATCAGTTGCTGTCTCCTCTTCCATGACGTCAGGTTGTCAGGGGTATAAAACGTGCAGCCGACGCCATTTTCTTTAGTCTTTCTTGCTGCGCGGTGCCCGAAGCAGAAGCATTTCGCAAGTGCCGGTCGGCAGACTACTGATTCGAGTTTCAGAACCGAAGTCTTCACTAAAGCTAAGTACCCCATTGAAACTTTTTGTTTTTTTTCTTGCTCCTTACCGATGTCAGAAAAAGTTAATAATTATATAGGATTTCCATTTATGCTGTATTCCTTGCCTATACCCTGATCACAACGTGCCTGGCTGTCTGTTTTGTGCTAGATTTAACCAACACACCATTAAGCGTCTGTATATTTTTGCATAAAAGTATTTTGGAAACTGATTTAGCTACCCAGAAATGTCTAATAGCAGTCTGACTACAGGAGTACATAAACGCAAAGAAAAGGACAGAGAAAGGCAGTCGAGATCCAAAACTGACGAAGCTTCTCCTAAGTCAGTCGCCGGTTCACCGGTACCCAGTGAGGTGCTTTCGCAGCCCCTGATACCCGCTACCTTCAAGTCGCAGGCCTCTACCGACACCCATGTGGAATCCGGCGTGCCCAAGATACTCAAGGTATTGGACCGATGGATGTATCTCCCTCGGATGGGTCTGGAGCTGCTGAGCAGGCACCGGCTTCTGAGGGTGTATTCAAACCTCAACATTTGTATATCAAACTGGCAGCTGCAAAACCAAAGACAAAGGCAACTTCTAAAACTAAAAAACCGACTGATGAGCCACGTGCACAGGCCTCTATGCCCAAAAAACAGATTATCAAAATGGCTGAAGACCTTATTACCTTGATCAGGGGTACCCATCCCCCTCCAGATAAGAGGTCTAGGCAAGACACTGTGAATCTTCAGATCAGGTTTCTATTTCTTCTGATCGGGAATTATCTATACCTCCCTATGAGGATTCTGATGCAGAGGAGTCTATACCATCTGCATCTCCTCCTGAGGATTATTCATTTGGAGAATCCTTACATACTTTGAGGGAGCATTTTCACTGGGAGAGTCCAGACTTCTCAGCATCAAAAAAAAAAAAGGCTCTGGGATTTCCTTCTCCCTCAGCACAGGCCTTTAGCCATTCCCCCCTGTTTTAGACATTGTGGATGATGTGTTTTCGGAGTCCAGCTTGACCCCTGACTCCTTACTTTCGGCTTCCAGTAAGCCTGACAGATATTAGAGTCCCTGACTCGCATAAATTTTTATTTAGAAACCCTGCTGCTGATCCTGAAACTCTTTCACAGGGTCCAAAGGGAGTTAAGGCCTCAACAGCAAAAATTCCTACCCCTTCTGACAGAGATTCAAGAGCACTGGACAGATGGGGGGGAAAAAAGTCTATAAATCTGCAACCTTGGCAATCAGGGCTTTAAACTGTCAATTTCATATGCTTAAGTACCCAACAACATGTTATGGGATTGCTGAAACAGAAAATGATGCTGATTTCAGAATGTGCAGAAAATAAAGAATTGCAGGAATTATTGCATGCAGCTGAACAGGTTGGAAAGCATACTTTGCAATGTGGTTTTTGACTCCTTAGAGGCCTCCTGCAGGGCCACAGTTACTGAATCTGTGATTAGGAGGCATGCCTGGTTAAAGGAACCAAGTTTGCCTGATCATGTTGAAGCTAAATTGCTAGATGCACCTTTACAGTATGATTCTCTGTTTGGTATTAAGGCAGAAGAGGTTTTAAAGAAAATGGAAGACAGCTAAGTCTATGCAAACTGTTAAAGACTTCTTACAAGTACAGCCACCAAGATTCAGTAGACACTGGCCTACAAAAAATTGGTCCTTTCCTGTGTCGGACAGAGCTCAAAGGGGCAAATCCAGATGCCCTAAGGGTTCCAGATACGAGGTGCAAGATTCATATAGGTCAAAGCAATGGGGCGCTTCTACCTCCAAATATGGAGGAGATAAAGCACAAACCTACAGAAAGCAATCCCAATGACTTTCCTCTGCCTACACCAAGCACTTACTTTTGGCAGCATCCATAGGGGGACAGTTAGCACTTTTTGCTCAAAATTGGCAGTTAACAACCCAGGACAAGTGGGTACTAAACATAGTATCACAGGGATACAGATTCCATTTCCACACTCTACCAATGGCAAATGGTTGGCCAGCTCTGCCAAAATATCAATGTGCAGTGGCACAGAAACGGGCCACGTCCCTCATGGATATTGGTGCCATTCAGCCAGTACCAGAACAGGAAAAAGGACAAGGTTTTTACTCAAGACTGTTCTTGGTACCCAGAAAAGACAAGGCCTGGCGGCCAATACTGGATTTATCGATTTCTAAACACATACCTGGACATTCCAAAATGCTACCGTTGCAGCAGCTTCTGCCCATGCTGGGCAAGAATGCTTGGCTGGTGACATTAGACCCAAGAGGCATACCTGCATGTCCCAATAAGACAATTGTGCAGAAGATACCTCCGATTCAAGGCTGGCTTAATGCATTACCAATTCTCTGCACTACCCTTTGGCTAATCTACTGCGCCCAGTAATTGCATTTTGCAGACAAAGAAGTATACAAATATATCCTTACTTGGACGACTGTCTCAAGCAGAGAACAAGGACATTCTTAGACACCTGGCATTTGTGAAAAGGCTTCTAACATGCCTAGGGTACACAGTAAATTAAAAGAAATCACAACTGGTACCCTCTCAAAAGATAACATTCCTGGGTGCAAGCTTAAATACAACTGCCCAGATGGCTTACCTTACGCCAGACAAGCAAAGGCAACTGACAACCTACTTCAAACTGATGGCAATAAAAACCCAGTTATTTGCAAGACAAATTCTGCAGGCTCTGGGCTTCATGGCATCCTGCATCCTACTGATTCCATATGCAAGACTGCATATGAGGAAACGTCAATGGTACCTAAAAAGTTTGTCAGCATTCTCGCAGCCTGGAAGCAATGATTCCTCTCATTCTCTGCCTACATCAATAGTTTCTATGGTGGGTAAAGGCATGTCACCAAAACATGGGACGGGCCTTCACTCTACCCCCTGCCATCCAAACCTTAACAGATGCATCAGATTATGCCTGGGGGGCCCACATGGCAGGAAGATGCATTCAGGGCATATGGACCCCAAAACAAATGCATCTACATATCAACCAGAAAGAGATACTAGCTGTTCAAAATGCCCTAACAGCCTTCAAGGACTTACTTCATCCAGGACAACTACTGAAAGATGGACAACACCACAGTCATGTGGTATATAAACAAGCAAGGAGGCACACACTCCTACCCCCTTTGCAGATTAGCCATGGTACTGTGGGACACAGCTTTGACCTACCAAATACATCTTCAAGCTCGATTCCTGCCAGGAAAACAAAATACTCTGGCAGACTATTTAAGCAGAAACCTTATGGATCTTCATAAGTGGAAACTAAATCTGCAAGTCTTCAGCATGATAACGGAGAAATGGGGGAGCCCAGGCATATATCTATTTGCCTCTCCTCAAAATTATCAATTGAAAAAATTCTGCAGAAGGACTTATCACAAACAAGCATGGAAAGTGGACACCCTATCCTTCAGTTCCTATCAGTTTACGCCTTTCCTCCTCTGCCTGTTCTCCCCAAGGGCCTCCTAAAACTCAGACAAGAGAAACCAAAGATGATACTAATTGCCCCGGACTGGCCCTGCCAATACTGGTACCCAATCCTAAGGAACTTGTCTCCATACCCAGCTTGGCCCTTACCTCAAAGACCTCAACTACTGTCCCAGCAAAACAATTGGATCCTGCACAGTCGACTACAGACACTGAACCTGGCAGCATGGCTGATCATGTAGTTATACAAACAACACCTCTCAGTAAAGCTGTGATGGATGATTTTGGAAGCCAGAAGGCCTAGTACTAGAAAATCTTATGCTGACAAATGGAAGAGATTCTGTGCTTGGAATCAAGCACAAGGAACTGGTACAGCAGAACCAAATATTCCTCAGGTATTACAATATTTAACTGAGATGCTTGGCAAAGGCCTGTCTTTCTAATCAATTAAAATCCATGCCTCTGCCATTACAGCTCATTACAATAGAGCCCCATAACTTTTCTCATCCTTTACTGAAGCAGTATCTTGGAGGAGCCAAAATTTAAGGCCTCCTAGAAGATCACCATTACTTGCATGGGACCTCAATTATGTGTTGGAAAAGCTCAGCCTGCCTCCATTTGAACCAGCTGCTACCGCTGATATAAAGTTCTTATGGAAAACAGCTGTGCTACTAGCAATTACTTCAGCAAGAAGAGTTTTTCAGAGCTACAGGCCCTCATGGCTGTAGAGCCTTTTTGTCATATTTTACCCAGACAGGGTGTCTCTGAGGACAAATCCTACTTGTATGCCTAAGGTGGTTTCCAGTGCGACTCTTAACCAAACAATTCATCTGCCAACCTTTTTATCCAAATCCGCAGAACAAGGGGGAGAGAATTCTGCATTCCTTGGACGTACACAGCTAAGAGTCTACTTGAGCAGGACTAAAGCTCCAAGAAAGACTGAGCAATTACTAGTGACATATGCTGCAGGATCAGAAGGAAAGGCCATCTCAAAGCAGACAATTTCAAAGTGGATAAGCCACTGCATCTGTTTCTGCTACTTACACCGTGGTAAACCTGTGCCCAAGGGCATTAGGTCTCATTCCACCAGAGCTGCAGCTACTTCAGCAGCCTTTCTCAGAGGAGTACCAACCAAAGACATTGCAGAGGTTCCTACCTGGAGTTCTGTTCACACCTTTACAAAGCATTATCATTTGCCTCTCTTTAGTTCAGGGCAGGCTTTGCCACTGCAGTTCTTCAGGGCCTTCTAGCCGCACCTAATGCTGTTTAGCTCCAGCCTCCCAACCATAGCTTTGGGATTCTACCCAAATGTAATGACTGCAACAGTGAAACACTAAACATAGTACAGTTGTGTACACTTACCATAAATGTAAATGTTAGTGTATTCACTGTTGCAGTCCCGGTTACCCTCCTGCCATCCCACTGTCATTCTGGAGATGTTCATCGTGTTTCACTGTTGCAGGCATTACACTTGGGTTATCCTGCTGGCAGGCTACCCGCAGTCGGCCTGAATTCCAAAGTCCTGGTCCGGCGTGTGTTGCTGTCGCCTCTTCCCTGACGTCAGTGCTCCAGGGGTATAAAAGATGCCAACGCCATTTTCTTCAGTCTTTCTTGCCGTGCGGTGCCCGAAGCAAAAACAGTTCAAGTGCCAGTCGGCCGACTAAATTGAATTTCAGATCCGAAGTCTTCAATAAAGCCAAGTACCCCATTGGGGAAACTTTTTCTTGCTCCAGACCGATGTCAGTAAAAGTTAACAATTGTATTTCTTGTGGGAAGCAAATACCTCCATAAGGATTTTCATTCTTACTGTATTTCTTGCCTAGGCCCTGACCACAACGTTGCTAGTTTTGTCAGTTTTGTGCTAGATTCAACCAACGCACTATTAAGCGTCTGTTCGATTTTGCTTTACATTACTTTGGCCGAAGGTTTAACTATATAGGTTTAACTATATAATGCCGTCGGAACAATAAGACTACCGGAGTTCATAAAAAGCGCAAGGACAAAGAAAAGGACAGGCATCCAAGGTCCAAAACTGACTAAGCCTCTTCTAGGCCAGTCGCCGGCTCTCGGTGAGGTGCTTTCGCAGCTCCTGACACCCGCTACCTCAGAGCCACAGACTGCCTCCGACTCCCATGTAGAGACAACTAGGCCTTTGGAAACTCAAGGTATTGGGCCTACGGAAACTATTCCCTCAGATGGGCTTGGAGCCGCTGAGCAGGCATCTGCTTCTGAGGGTGTTTTCAGACCTACACAGCTTACTATCAAGACCACTTCAGCAGCCAAGATAGTCTAAAACACCTTTAAAGACAATGAAACAAGTACAGCATTCTCCTGGACAGTCAATCCATGCTTAAAAAACAGATGCTTAAAATGGCAGAGGACCTTATTACTAGGGGTTCCCATCCCCCTCCTGATAAAAGGCCTAGGCAAGACACTGACTATGACTCCTCTGACCAGGTTTCTGTTTCTTCTGATTCCTCTTAAGAACAGGGATATTCTCTTCCTCCCTATGAGGACTCTGATGCTGAAGAATCTATCCCTTCAGCCTCTCCTCCTGCGGACTACTCTTTTGGGGAAACCCTGCACACCATGAGGGAGCATCTCCATTGGGAGAGCCAGGATTATTCAGAATCCAAGTAAAGGCTGAGAGACGTTCTTTTATTGCCTCAGCACAGACCTCTTGATATCCCTCCTGTGCTAGATATTGTTTATGTATTTTCTGAATCCATTTTGTCTCCTTATTCTTTACCCCCTGCACCAGTTAAGCCAGATAGGTACTACAGGGTTCCAGATTCACATACATTTCTTTATAAAAACCCTGCTGCTGATCCAGAAACAATTTCTCTGGTTCCCAAAGGGGCAAGGCTTCCACTGCAAAAAACCCTGTTCCCTCTGATAGGGATTCTAGAGCACTGGACAGATTGGGGGGGGTTTACACCTCTGCTGCTTTAGCTGTAAGGGCTTTAAACTGCCAGTTTCACATGCTTAAATATCAACAATACCTAATGTGTCTGCTAAAACAGAAAATGCTGACAAGCTCTGAATGTCCTGAAAACAAGGGAATGCAGGATTTATTGCATGCAGCTGAACAAGTGGGAAAGCATACTTTGCAATGTGGTTTTGATTCACTAGAGACTTCTGGCAGAGCCGCAGTTACATGTTCTGTCATTCGAAGGCATGCTTGGTTAAAAGAATAGAGTTTACCTGATCATGTTAAAGCAAAATTATTGGATGCTCCATTACAGCATGATACTTTGTTTGGTGTTAAGGCAGAAGAGGTGTTAAAAGAAAATTGAGGATAAAGCGAAATCCATGCAGACTGTAAAGGATTTCTTACAGGTTCAGCCACTCAGATTTAGCAGGAACTGGCCTTCTAAAAATTGGTCCTTTCCAGTGTCAGGCCGCAAAGAGGCAGATGCAGACGCCCAAGAGGCAGATCTCAGCCCCAAGGCTCCTACAGACCTAAACAATGGGGTGCTTCAGCCTCCAAAGGTGGAGAAGACAAATCACAACCATATAGAAAACAGTCCCAATGACTTCCCACTGCCAATGCCAAGCACTTGCCTTTTGGCAGCACCCTTAGGGGGAAAACTAGCACTTTTCTCACAAAATTGGCACATGATCACCCAGGACAAATGGGTACTGAATATTGTTTCTCAGGGTTACAGGTTCCACTTTCACACCCTCCCAAGGGCAAAAGGTATGTCAGACATGCCACACAATCAATGGGCAGAGGTACAAAAGCAAATTTCTGCTCTCATGGACATGAGGGCTATTCAAAAAGTACCACAATAAGAGCAGGGGCAAGGATTTTACTCAGACGTTTCTTGGTACCCAGAAAGGACAAAGTCTGGAGACCAATACTGGACCTGTCTACTCTACTAAATATTTTCCTGGACGTTCCAAAATTCAAAATGTTGACACTGCAGCAACTACTACCCATGCTGGGCAAGAAGGCTTGGCTCATTACTTTGGAGCTCAAAGAGGCATACCTGCATGTCCTAGTCAGACGATCTTGCAGAAGATACCTCAGATTCATAGCTGGCTCAATGCATTACCAATTCTCTGCACTGCCCTTTGGCTTATCTACTGCGCCCAGGGTCTTCACAAAATGCCTGGCACCAGTAATTGCATTTTGCAGACAAAAAGGAATTCAAATATATCCCTACTTGGACGACTGCCTTGTTCAAGCAGAGAGCAAGGACATTCTACTAAAGCATCTACCATTTGTAAAAAGACTATTAATTTGCCTAGGGTACACAGTAAACGAAAATAAATCAAAACTAGTGCCCTCTCGAGATAATATTCCTGTGTGCAAGCTTAAATACAACTGCCCAGATGGCTTATCTCACGCCAGACAAACAAAGGCAACTGACTCGTTACTTCCAAATGATGGCAGCAAAGACCCCGTTACCTGCAAGAAAAATTCTGCAGGCTTTGGGCTTCATGGCATCCTGCTAATTCCATATGCAAAACTGCATATGAGGAAGCTACAATGGTATCTAAAAAGTGTTTGGACTCAACATTGCAACAGCCTGGAAACCAATAATTACTCTAATTCCCTGCCTGCAACAAGAGTTTCAATGGTGGGCACTGGCCTGTCACCACAACAAGGGACAGCCTTTCACTTTACCCACAGCCAGGCAGACACTAACAACAGATGCATTAGATTATGCCTGGGGGGGGGGGGGGGCACACATGGTGGGAAAATGTATTCAGGGCAAGTGGCCCGCAGACCAAATGCATCTTCATATCAATCAAAAAGAGATGCTAGCTGTACAGAATGCTATGACCGCCTTCAAGGATCTACTTCATCCAGGACAACATTTGCTAAAGACTGACACTACTGCAGTCATGTGGTACATAAGCAAGGGGGCACACATTCCTACCCCTCTGCAGGCAAGCCATGACTTGACCTATCACGTACATCTGCAGGCACAATTCCTGCCAGGAAAGAGAAATACTCTGGCAGATGAACTAAGCAGAAACCTCATGGACCCTCACGAGTGTAAACTGGATCCACAAGTCTTCAACATAACAAGGAAATGGGGATGGCCCAGACCTAGATCTACTTGCCTCCCCTCACAACTGCCAACTACAGATATTCTGCACAAGGACTTATCACACTCAAGCATGGAAGTTGGATGCTGCATCATTCAGCTGGAAAACCCTGACAGTTTATGCCTTTCCTCCACTGCCTCCCCTCCCCAAGGTACTCCTAAAGGTCGGACAATAGAAGCCAAAAATGATTGCTCCAGACTGGCCACGCCAGCACTGGTACCCAATCCTAAAGATCTTGTCTCAAGGCCCAGCCTGGACTTTACCTCAAATTCCTCATCTTCTGACCCAACAAAACAATCCGATCCTGCACAGCCAACTCAGAACCTTAAATCTGGCTGCATGATGAATAATATAACCACTCAAAACACACCTCTCTCTCTCTAATGCAGTTATGGATGTCATTTTGGAAGCCAGGAGGCCCAGCACTAGAAAATCTTGTGCAGAAAAGTGGAAGGGATTCTGTGCTTGGAACCAGGCACAAGGACTCGAACCGCTTGTTCCAAATATTCCTCAGGTTTTACAATACCTAACTGATATGCTGGACAAAGGCCTATCCTTCTGATCAATTAAGATCCATGCTTCTGCCATATCACCTCATTACAATACGGAACCTCCTGTTATTTCACATCCACTGCTAAGACAGTACCTCAGAGGGGCCAGAAACATAAGACCCCCAAGGAGAGCACAGATACCTGCATGGGACCTCAATTATGTCTTGGAAAAGCTCACACTGCCTCTTTTTGAGTCAGCCAGTACAGCTGAGAAAATTCTTATGGAAAACTGCTCTGCTCCTAGCAATAACTTCAGCAAGAAGAGTGTCAGTTACAGGCATTAATGGCAGTGGAACCTTTTATCATTTTCCATCCGGACAGGGTTTCTCTAAGGACAAACCCAACGTTTATGCCAAAGGTAGTATCCAGTGTGGCTCTTAACCAAACCATTCATTTGCCAACTTTTTATCCAAATCCCCAGAATAAAGGGGAAGAGACTTTTGCACTCTTTTTGGACATAGGCAGCTACGCTTCTACTTGGACAAAACTAAAGCTTTCAGGAAGACTGAGCAACTTTTTGTGGCATATGCTGCAGGATCACAAGGAAAGGCTATTTCAAAGCAGACTATTTCAAAATGTGTAGGACACTGCATTCCTTTCTGTTATGCACAGCATGGTAAATCGGTGCCTAAGAATATTAGGCCACTTTCTACCAGGGCAGCAGCCACATCAGCAGCCTATCTCAGAGGAGTACCAACCAAGGAAATTTCTGAGGCTGCAACTTGGGAGTTCAGTGCACACTTTTACCAAGCACTACCACTTACCTCTTTACTCTAAATCCAGAGCAGGCTTTGCCACTGCAGTTCTGCATGGCTTCATAGCCACTCCTAATCCTATTTAGACCCAGCCGCCCAAACTAATCTTTGGGATTCAGCCCAAGTGTAATGACTGCAGCAGTGAAACACTAACCTAGTACAGTTGTGTACCTACCATAAATGTAGGTATTAGAGTGTATTCACTGTTGCAGTCCAGGTTACTCTCCCTCCATCCCCCTTTTCATTGCTGGAACTTATCTATACTTCTCTATTCTATACAACCTATGTGGTGTATTTGCTTGTAGACGAAGGTAATGATGGTTACTGCATGCCTTTTTTTTTTAAGCAGAATTTTTAGCCTTCCTTTTTGGGGGCACGGCATCTGGGGCAAGAACGAAAATGGTGTCGGCTGCATCTTTTATACCCCTGGTGCACTGATGTCAGGGAAGAGGCGACAGCAACCGACGCCAGACCAGGACTTTGGAATTCAGCCCGACTGCGGGTAGCCTGCCAGCAGGATAACCCAAGTGTAATGACTGCAACGGTGAATACACTCTAACATCTACATTTATGGTAGGTACACAACTATACTTTTCTTTCCTTCGCTATCAACTATACTTTTCTTTCCTTCGCTATCTTCTACAACCTATGTGGTTTATTTGCTTGTAGATGAAGGTAAAGTTTATATTGGTGTGTGTGTGTGTAATGTTTTTGCTACCTTTTTGGTGGCAAGAAAAACTAAAGAAAATGGCATCGGCTGCCTGTTTTATGCCCCTGACGACCTGACGTCCTGGAAGAAGAGAGCGCAACTGATGCAGGACCCACGACTTTGGAATTCAGGCCAACTGAGGGCAACATGCCAGCAAATTACCCAAATGTAATGACTGCAACAGTGAATACACTCTAACGTCTACATTTATGGTAAGTGTATACAACTGTACTTTCAAGCTAACAGAGTTAGGAAAGTTTTTATTTTTATATAGAAAGCCAAATGTTTTATTAATAGTTTTGATAGTTTGACATGCATGTCAAATTTGAGGTTATTGTCCATTATTACCCCTAAGAGTTTTGTATGGGCATCTGGGGAAATAATAGTACTATTGTTGGATGTTATAGTAAAGGAAAGTGGAGAGGACCTGGTAGTGGGGGAGAAAAGTAATAGTTTTTTTTTTTTTTTTTTTTTTTTGTTCAGGAGCAGATGACTGCTAGTGAGCCAGTTTTCGACTATTGAATGTTTTCTGGAATAGTGTCAGCAGGTCAGTCAGGGAGGAGGCTGAGCAGATCAGAGTGGAGTCCTCAACGTATTGGATGCATGTTGCATCTGGGATGGCAGTGTGTAAAGGTCATTTAATAAAGATTGAGAGAAGGGGTCCTAGAATAGATCCCTGGGGGACACCAAGGGTGAGAGGTAATAGATTGGATAATTTGTTCTGCTGTTCAGGTAGGATTGAAACCATTGGATAGCATGGTTATCTACAGAGATGTTTTTCAGAGTGTAAGTGAGTATTTGGTGGTTGACCATATCAAAAGCTTTGGAGAGGTTGACCATATCATAGGCTTTGGAGAGGTCCAGGAAGAGGACTGAGGATAGTTTGTTTTGGGTATGGTTAGCCAATAGACCGTTCTGTGTGAGAGAGTGCAAGAGTTGTTTATGAATGCACTTCTCCATTATTTTGGCCAGTTGTGAAAGAATGGCAATGGGTCTATAATTTGACAGTTCTGTGGAACTGCCGCCTTTTAAGAAGTGCTATAACATGGAAAGCTAATGGAGAGGAGTAGGTGAAGCTGTGATGGAGTTAGTTGGCTAGCAAGGGACTGGATAGTCTCTCTGAAAAGGCTATTAAAGGTATTTGCAATATCCTCCGGTGATTTTTTCTTTGGGTAGCAGAGGAGGGGGTTTGAGTGGTGGATTGTCCTGAATGAAGAAGTTTTATACTTGCCCAGAACTTTGAGGTTTGTTTTGATTGTAATAACTTTTTTTTTTTTTTTTTGTCTAGCAGAATGGATTGTCTTGTGTCATTCCTAAGCTGCCAATATCTCTGGTCTAGATATTCTCTAGTGGCTTTGTTTTGGTTCTAATAGTACGTGCAGGAGTATGGAGAATCAAGTATGGCAGGAAATTTAGTATTAAAGTATGCTACAGCTTCATCAAGTGGCAGTTGTGTTTGGTTTGACCAGTTGAATAATTTAAGTTCATTTTGGAAGTTGGTAGAATGAAAGTTATTTCTGATTGTTTTGTACATGGGCTGGTGATGGATACCAACTTTATACTTAATGATGTAGGTTAGTGAGTGATCACTCAGGTCCATCAGGGAGAGTCCCTGACTTGTATGTTTGGGGATGATTATTGATAAGTATCCTGCATGGGATTATTGATAAGTATCCAGTCTAGGATACAAGTACAGCCACGGTGGTACAGCTGTATCATTGTTGCCTCATAGCAAGAGGGTTCTCCTGTTCAGTTCTCTGCTGGAGTGCCTTCTGTGTGGAGTTTGCATGTCCTCCCCGCAGTAGAGTGGCCTCCGAAAGATATGCATGAATGGCTGTGCCTTTGCTGAAGGTTGGGCGTCGGGCTGGCCACTCAGCACCATAAAAATCTACTGCCAATCATTAGCAGACCGGAGTTCTGCTGTGGCGACCCCATAACCGGGAAAAGCCAAAAAGACAAACATCCAGTCTAAGATGCACTTTTTTTTGTTATTGGGTTTACTGACCCTAGTGGGAGAGGATATTTTGTGTGAACCCAAATAAATTTACATTCAGATGAGCAGGTGTTCCAGTCTATACTGAAGTTGCAAAGAACAGTAGTTTCTTGGGGGTAGATATTAGTTAACCAGTGGAGAATGTCTTCTAGGGTGTTTTTATTATTACCAAGGGGGGGGGGGGGTATATGCACAGACAATATTTATGAATTTATTATATAAAAATAAAATCCATCATCTTAGTGTGTGTCCCCAAAGGAAATTTCTTCCATAGGAACAGCAGGACTGAGTCCTTCTCTGACCCATAATCTGAAGGAGAAAAAATTTGAGCAGTATAAGTTAAGGATTCATCAGCAGAATCCGACTTATCCTCAGAAGAATCCTAGTCTCTACTCCCTTTTAAGAGGCGTAGAGGACCAAGGAGGAGCAGGTACCAACCCCATGAGGAGGCTTTAAGGAGTAAAAGCTTGCCAGTCACTTTGTGGATCCCTAGAAGCGGAATTTTTTTCTCTCTCTCTCTCTCTCCTTTTTTTAAGGAAATGTCCTGAGAAGGCTCAGATCCAGGACAACAGTAGATAACTGTAACAGGAACTTCTTCCCCAGCTAGAAACCTGAGTAACTCGCCTAGGCCTAAAAAAATCAACCGTGGTTCCTTCTGAACGTCTGAGATGGACGGCTGCAAAGCTTCTTCAGATGTGCTGCCAGCTGGATCCTCACAGACTTCGCACACTGTCGCAGCAGAGAAATCCAGCAACACAACTGGGTGACCCTCCAGATTCAGAACGACTGGAGAAACAATTGGCAGATATTGGACAGGGGAAGATTCAGGTCATACCTTTTTTTCCTACTTCCCTAATGGCTGACCCTCAGGATGGGAGATTGCTTCATAATATCTTTAGTGAGTAGCCCAAGATGCTGGTTCTCAAGATACAAGGAAAGGGAATAAGGTCTACTGCGAAGGGTTTTTGGAACAAATGCCTGATCAATTAAACAAGACGTATGGTCATGAGGAGCAACTAAGTGAAAAAGACACTTATCGCGGCAGTCTCCATGGGGAATCTGTCTCCTGTACTGGCCTTTACCCTTCCTGGATTCCATTAACCTCATGGAACACACAAACAAGGAAACACGAAAAAACAAAATCTCCAATGGGGTACTTATCTAGCAAAAACAACAAACTGGTGTAGAATATCCCTGGAGAATGGAAATGCGTTCAACTGTTGGGGGGTCCATACCATGCCCCCCTCTGGGAAGGAAGTCCATAAGGGACAGAGGTGGAAACCTGCCAGGCCTGAGAGAGCACCTACTTTAGGCAGTGTGTCTGACCTCGCCCCAGACCAAAGGGTGGTCCCAAAAATTAAAAAGTTCCCCAGCAGTGCTCTGCATTGGCAAGTCAGGGATATATGGAGGTCCTTATGAGGGCGGATCTACCCTTCACCAGCCAAGTGAAGTTCATTGAAGCTGGCTGAGATCAGGGGAAGCACCATTAAGAGGTGCCAAGGCACAAATAATCTGACACGAGACAGCCTGCAGGAGATGTGGAGGCTGTGGGGTCCCCTGAGGTGGGGATTGGTACTGGGGAACGAGATCTCTTGGCCAGGTCAAAGAAGAGGCCAGTGGGGTCCACCCGGATGTGAAGTCTGTAAGGGAGGTACCATGCAGGTGGTGGCAAAGCCTGCAGAGCTCCTGCCTGGGTGAGAGGGTTGGTGTCAAGCAATGCCCCCCCCAACAGATGGAAGTCCATAAGGGGGGTTCAGGCAGTAGCCCTCCCAGATGGAAGTCCATAAGGGAACACTAAGTAGATGGAGGCAGGGCCAGAAGAGCTCCTGCTCAGACAGACTGGCCTCACCCAGAGCCAAGGCAGGGGTGTCCTGAGGCAGACGGGCAGCCTGAGGAGGGGGGAAGAGGGCCACATGGCCTGAAAAATTAAAGTCTCCTGTGAGGCCCTGGATCGGTAAGTTGGGGAATGTGGGAGTTCCATGTGGCCAGCTGTGTTCTGTGGGTTCACTCCCCCAAAGGGTCACAGGGTATGCAGGATTAGGCAGCCTGCAGGAGTTATGGGAGGATGGGCAGTGTCATGTCTGCCAAAGTCTCTCTGGGCCCTGGCCCCAGAGGACATTCTTCCGGGTGTCTGAGAGAGGTCGGTGCACCTTCTCATGCCTAGCTGTCTTTCACCTGACTGGGAGAGGCTGTTTGAGGTGAGTTTGTTGGAGGCTGGCCCTTGGCCCGAGGTGACTGCCTCACCCCCCTTTCTCCCTGGGTCCTGTCCTCATCCCCACCATTGACCGATCAGACTGACTTCCTCCCACTGGTGAAGGGCCCATGTGGCGTGCTACTCCAGGTCATGGACCACGGGTTGGGCTGCTACACCTGGGGAGAGATGTTAGGGTTGTGGTGCAGAAAGTTCTATACCCTGTCAGGTAAGTCTTGGCAAGATTGGGCGATGGGGTCTTGTCACGTGCCGGGTCTTTTGTCTTCACAGTTGCCATCCACTAGTTCTGGACACCGTGAGTGCTAGAGGTCCGCTCTCTCTGGCTGTCAGCACTGCTGCTCTGGCCCTTGGCCCTCTGAGTTCAATGATCCATGACCAGCCCCTGAGGTGCCATCTCTATGGGGGAGAGGGACCACCTTCTGTTGGCAGAGGTGTGTGTTCTGACCTCTCTTCGACCCACTCTCCAAGGTTTTCCTATCTGGTTGATCCTGCCAGTAGCATATGCTTGTCTCGAAGATTACGTCATGCAAGTCTTGGTGCATACAGATGCTGCACTGAAACTGCAAATGGCTCATTAAAATCGGTTATGGTTCTTTTGATCACTCCACTGTTACTTGGATTACTGTGGTACATAATAGTGGGTATGCAGTGTTTATTTAAGATTGTTAGGTAACTGTGTTTGAATGTATTTGCAATATATTTAAAGTGCATTTGAAGCATTAATTGAATAATGATTGTAATTATTTAATGAATCAATTGATGAATATAAAAAGATGTGCGTATATGGTTAGTGTTCCACTGAAGGCGAATTGCTGAGGTACCAGAACGCAAGTTTTCGTATAGATTAAAGGAATCATCTTTTTCATTTCACCTGTTTGCCTCTTATTTTGGTGTTTTTTTGAGGAATTGTGGCATTTTTTGTGGTTTCTATCATGGCTATTTCTGAAGGAGGTCGAACTGGTGAGAACTTATTCTCTGAATTGTTGAAAGAAAGGGAACGTAAATGTGCTGCTTCTGATTTGTGGTCAGTGAATTAATCACATTTTAGAAGAGTTTGTTCGTTTGGAACGGTTAATGTCAAAAGAAATGACTATTTTCTATGATTCAAAATTACTGGAAAAGTATTTAGCCCTAAGTATTACCCGTAGAGGTTTGCGTATAGATAAATTACCAGCAGGTGGATTTAATGAGGATGAAAATGACTTGTTGTTGGAATGGAGACAGGCGGCACAAGAGTGTTGCTTAAATTGGTTAAAAATCCTCATTAAAAAGAATCAAAGAACTACTGAAATTTTGCATGCAAAAATTACTTCTTTACAGCAAGAATTGACCAGCAGAACTTCATCTACAGTTTTTCAAATGAACTTTAAGAATGTTAATGAAGGTGGAAAAAGATGTTATGGCTAGGAAGAAATCCAAGCTTAATCGGGACATTAAGGATTATGAGAGAAACAAAGTCTATAATTGGCCACGGAGGGGGTGTCATTTTCATCGGAAGTATCAAAAACGTTCAACGGGAAGTGAGGAGGTGTTGTCATGTTCTTCAGTTGAAACTGGCGCGAGTCGCAAGAGCGTTTCTTTTGAGAACATTGCGTTGGAAGGGTTAAATGGAGTTGCAGAAAGTCGGAAAGGTGAACAAAACAATCGTAAGTTTTACCCCAATGTACAGACTAGGTCCGGTAGAAATCAGGGTAAAACGATGCATACTTCGAACGCTTTGTCAAAAAACTAAATAAGTTTTTCAAGTCCACTGGAACTGAGGATACTGTCTGATTGTAGGCGTTTGGCCGATTTGTTGTGAGACTACTTTTTTTGGACAATAATAACATAATTGCATCTGAAAATGTTATTGATGGTTCTGTTGATGTTATTGCTGGCACTGCTAATTTCATTGATGATAATTTGAATGTAGTAAACCTTTCTGAGTTTTGTCTCTCTGATGATGTTCTTAATGTTTTGTTAAAAGGTACCAGGTTTGTACCCACTAAATTGCCTTTGCTTGCGGACTTATTAGTGGATGTTAAATTTGTCCGCAAGCTTAATTTAAAAGTTTATTTTGCTGAACGAACGCCAGAAATGTCTTCAGGATGAGATCAATGGCGTACCAGATGATGAACTAATGAACTTGAGTATATATGATTATGA